>NC_081855.1:51253659-51553659 GCF_963259705.1 Myotis daubentonii | reverse complement strand
TAAAAAAGTTGTTTCCAACATTTTTTATGAACCAAGATACACAAGTGATGTAAATTCTTTAACAAACTTCCTAGAGAGTTATCAAACCGTTGTATTATTAGCCATTTTATCAGGAATCACAAAATGACATTTATACTGGACAACTGTTCATTTTAACTGCTATTTCACAGCTTTAAATATGAAATGGGCTTCTTATCAGCAGCTTGGGAATGAGCGCAAGCCTTCTGTAATATTTAACACACCCTCCCAAGGAGATACCGCATGGGTTTGGAGGAGGAAACGCTAGATAAATATTTCCTTCATTATCTCTGCCAGGGCATGCAGTATGCTGAAAAATGCTTTAAAAAAAAATCTTAACTTTTGCCTCTGTCCTTTTATGGTATACAAGGATATTACTGGCACTGAAAGATGAGGAAAAGTATTCAAGGTATTTTCTGTGTGGCCAACTCCTGGTCTCTTACCAAAATATCTTGGTAAATATCATTAAACGGAAGGCCTTGGGTATATAATGAAGCTATTTCCATATCGCAGCCATTTCCAAACTTGGCTCCTCCCTCGAATCACCTGAGACAGATGACAGACATCCAGGGGTTCTGGTCTACCCAGGGAGGCTCTGAAGCAGTCCATCTGGGAGGGGGTCCCAGGAAAATGTGTTTGAAGTTTCTCAGGTGATTCTAATTAGAGCTGGAGACCGTGGCCCTGCAATTCAAATGGACCTTCTAGACTCATTAATAATGTAACAGTATGGAAAAATGTTATTTCCTTAGCAGGAGAATTTCTTTCCTCTTTTATGTTGTAGGAATAGTTGATAAACCACTTGGCAGGGGAGGGGAAAATGCTCAAGGGAGATGTTGGAGGAACAAAAGATGGCCCTTGGCTACATTCCAGGCCTTCTCTCCTCTTGCTGAGTGGCGTAGGTAAAGGAAGGGTGTGGGATGAATTACGTGGCCCAAAGAGGAGAGTGTTTTCAAGGTTGTATGTGGAAGAAAATAGGGATACAGGCAAAGGTTCTTAGTTCAGCTAGTTCAGTGCTTGGCACCTCAGTACTTACTAAAGTCAACAGTTATTGCTATTATTATGGCTCTTACTATCATTACCTCTAACATCGTAGATAGGTAACCGAAATCAGTTACATAGCAGGGTCTAGAGATCTAGTTGGGAAGTCGTCAGCAGTGTGTACATTCATGTCAGCTCTTCTCTCTAAACCGTAGTCCGCAAGGAGATCAAATCTAATGACTAGCAAAAACCAATGGTCCTCACGCCCAGGGACTATTACCAAGCACGAGGGAGAATAAAACAGAAGCATTCTCTCTAGGTAATGTGTTGGCACAGTCAAATGTCCTTGTCCATTTAAAGTTGAATCACAACTATTCAGAGCACCCCAAACTAGAGAGGCTGTGCCTTTGAAAATGCCAGGAGACAACCCACAAGGAACAATTTCATGCTTGGTTGTCTTCAGGAAGTTAATGGCAGTTTAATAATAATGATTGTTTAAATGTAAAGGCTGTAGCAACCAACCCCCTTCTTTTATTGCTGATTTATCCCCTCGCCCCCGACTCCAGTGACGAGTACTTCCTTTCTAACTGTTTAATTACATTGGGAAAATCAGTTCCATACATAATTTTTAAACTTTCAATTCATAAACTGCTAACTAGGTTTGAGGTTCTAGAAACTATAAACCAGTATATTGAAAAATATAATCCTTACAGAGTGAAGAATAATAAAGATTTTCACACTTTTACTGACCATTAACCAGAGCTAAGAGGTTCTTTTAGGGGGACGGGGTGTTCCTGGCCTTGATCCTGCCTGTGACTCTTTGTCATTCACACACTTTATATTACCGCGAATATGATGATGGCCTTATGCACTGCATGAGTGAACTAAGACAAGGCATGGAGCAAAATATTGTCAAAATAGTGTTTTCCAGGGTGTATTTATTTTTATTTTTAATGGAACAAAATTATTCCCAGCTGTGTCATGTTCTCACCATGCCCATTACTTTTTAATGAATCTTACAATAAGATGATTAATTCTACACGCCGGGAGACTTTGGCTGAATGTTGTTGATTAAGCAATTACCTTAACCCACTTCTGCTTGTTTTGTTGGTAGCCCAGTGATGAAGGTAATTTTCCCCCTCTTGGATTAATCTTTCTAGAATTATTAGGCACGTGTGAAAGGAGTTTTACACACATTTCCAAGGACTGCACTTGCTCTTATTAACCAATTTTAAAGCTGCAGACCAGAATCAACCTGTTTTATTCTCTCTGATACCGTTCATGACATCACTGGGTGTCACTTCCCAGCAGGGACATTGGCTTCTTGCATTGGCATGAAAATATTATCATAATATTTTGTTATGGAATAAATTAGATAAAAACATAATAGGAAATGATCAACTATTTGACTTAGATAGCAGAGCACATACAGTTTTGGTTTTCAATAATAATGAAAAGTTTGTAGGAGATGATAGAAATAAAGGTTCTGGATTGTGGAGTTGAAAATGTTAGATGGAGTATGCTTTAAGGCAGGGAGGTCAGTTGGGGGCCTGTATTTACAGAATAATCAAGATGTTCTGATAAGATAGGCAACAAGGCAGGTCTGTACCTTTAGGTAGAGAGTTACTGAATCACTTGGGAGAAAAATAATTTAATAATAAAGATAAATAATCTCAACACATTTTAGAGGCAAGGCCCAGATGATGGTTCATGCAAGGCATAGAATAATAGAGGTAAGACAAGGAATTGGACTATGTGATGTTTATTTTACCCATTGTTTTCCTTACTCTAGAAGACCAAGTATGTAAATAGTTTTTGATTCCTTAATGTACCTTATTGTATTAGGCTGAATCATAAGAAAGAGCTGATATTAAATAACTGTTATTAAACTAAAATGGTAATTTACATAGTTAAAAATAATAAGTATACAACTAGGCCGGCATGGCTCAGTGGTTGAGCATCAACCTATGAACCAGGAGGTCATGGTTACAGTCCCAGTCAGGGCACATGCCCAGGTTGTTGGCTCGATCCCCAGTGTGGGGCATGCAGGAGGCAACCGATCAATGATTCTCTCTCATCATTGATGTTTCTCTCTTTCTCTTACTCTCCCTTCCTGTCTGAAATCAATAAAAATTATTTCTCATAATAATAATCATAAATATACAAAGTAAGCCTATTACACAGACTTCTGCCTTCTTACTTGGCTCTTCTGCTGTTACTGCAGGATGGCATGTGTTCCCTTTGAGTGTTCCTAGGTTTTCCTTTCCCTCTTCTGACAACAGAGCAGTCCTCCTTTAGAGAGGCCTCCAGGTGTGGAGGCTAAAGGTTTGACACTGGTGGAGGGGAAAGCAAAGTGGGGTCACAGCCAATTCGTGGGAGGGACATGGATTATGGTAGCAGAAATGAATGCTAGGCCAGGTGGCTTTGCTGAGCATTATATACCCATTTCATTACCTTAAAAAACTGAAGTGAAGGATTTGAATTGTATGAGCTTCAAAGAATGCAGTTATTCAATTTGAAAGGAATTAAACTATATATATATATATATATATATATATATGCTTTATAATCTCTGTTATATAATTTAAAATAATGCAAAATTAAATTTTTCATTGTTTTGTTTGTGTTATATACATGTCACTATGAATTATACAGTCAAAAATACATATTACAACATAGGGCTTAAAACTCAAAATCATGTATGGTCCTAATTATGGGTGAATTAAGGAATTGTCATGTAAAATTTATATATTTTGAGATTACTTTTGGTTGCTTGGACTGAGTTCTTTTAACTGTGACACTGCCATGGGACCAAGTTCCACGGGCCAAGCCTGGATAACAAACTTTGTACTATTTTCCTCACAGGAAAATATTGAACCTCGTTAGCCATTATGTTCCTTACATAATATTTGCTTAGTTCTACAATTACAAGGGCTCTACATCAGCCTCATTTCATCCTGATCCTATCAGAGAATTTTGTGCCGAGCCATTGTGATTCCTTGAGATGAGATTCATGTCATTTCCTTACCCTTCAATGTGGTTTTTGAAATTGTATTTATTTGTTTACTTATTTATTTTTACTTACGAAGCTACAATGCCTGTTTGCAATCATAGTGGCATGCTTGCTTATGGAAAGCAAAAGGAAGCTGATTTTAACTGGAAACTTGGTAGACTAAACAGCGGCGATAAAACTGGGCTCAAGCCAGGAGCCTTCCATACCTTCTGGCCATTGCATGAATAATAGACCCCAAATATATTTGAAGGGCTTTTGTTAGCACATACTTATGTAAGTCAAACCCAAGGCAAAGCACCCCAAAATTCAACTCTGAACAACGGTGCCTCATTCTCCAGATTGTGTGTGTGTGTGTGAGTGTGTGTGTGTGTGTGTGTGTGTGTGTGTGTGTGTGTGTGTGGTGTGTGACATAAAGAACAATACAGGATGTGTTACACTTCCTAAGGGCTTTTATATATTGCATCTAATACTCAGTTTTGTTTTGCACTTGCAATTTCAATGCTATCTTCTTGAAGTGAACATTGATGTTACCTAACTCTAGAACAATACAGATATTCCTATGATAAACAAATGAGGCAGTCAGCTATGGAACTGTGTGGAAGTTAGTTGTCACCGAGGCTGCCTGACATCAACTTGCCATGTATTTGCCTGTTGAAGGCCCCTTGTATAGTGGATGCTCTCTTGTAGGCATTGACATGAAATACAAAATACGTAAACGTTTGGATCTTTCCCATTCGCCTTTCCATGTGCCTCTTCAGATGTCCTTGGCACAATTGTGTTAGCGTCCTAGGGCTACTGTCACAAACTACCGTAAGCTCAGCGGCCTAAAACAAGAGAAATGTGTGCTCTCTCAGTGCCAGGGGCCCGGAGTCTTGAATGCAGATGTTGTGGAGTTGGTTTCTCAGGAAGGCTGCTCTGTGCCTCTCCCCTGGCTCCTATGGTTGCAGTCGTCCTCGGCATTCCTTGGCTTGTAGATCCATCGCCCCAATCTCTGCTGCTGTGGCCTTGCTCTGAGCCTCTGTCATCATATGGGCTGATTCTCTCTGAGTATCAAAATGTGTCCTCTCCTCTTCTTAAAAGGACATTTAGACGTTGGAGAAGGACCTCATTTTAGCTCATTACATCTGCAAAGACTTTATTTCCAGATGCATTCATATTCTGAGGGTCTGGATGGACATGAATTTTGGGGGGATTCAGTACGTTCATTATTGACTATTTCTCCTTCCAGACCAATGATTAAGACTTAAGTAATGTCTCTTCCTCACAAAGAGACTGACCAGGTTCATTGTCTGAAGTTCTATCATTAGATTTCCTCTCGTCACTCTGCAGAGAGCTGTGGTGCCCAGCATCTATTTTTGTCTTGAGCCATCAGACTGAGCTGACATATTGTTGACCTAAGTGAAGTCTTTGTTCATCTGGTCCAGTGAACTTTCTGATTCTCGCACATCTGCTCCCATCAATATGATGTCATCGAGTGCATCAATATGATATTCTGTAGGGAGTCCAGAGAGTCCAGTTCTCTTCAAACTATGATATAAAACAGACAAGAGAGATAACATACCTGTGAAGCAAGACGGGAAATATTCGCTGTTACTCATCCCATGTGAATCTGAGCTGTTTCTGAGCCTTCTGCCTGATAGGCATGAAAGAGAGCACGTTTACCAGGTCAAAGGCTGCATACCTTATACCTGAGTCCATTGTCAGCTGCTTAAGCGCAGATACTGTAAATGAGACAGCAGTTAGAAGTGAAGTTATGTGGTTGAGTGATGGTATTTTACTGTCCTCCTGAAAAACCATCCTACTTCTTTAGAGCCATGCATTCTGTAACAGTATCTCTTCCTTACGGAGGACAGATACCACCAAATTTCTCAAATAATCTTGGTACTTGTCTGTCTGTGAAAAACTCAGTGTGTTTCCTTTACTCTTACACTAGCATTCATTTCTGACACCAGATGTATGGATTGTCCACACCTCAGGCAATTCTCCATCACCATCCGGGTGCACTACAATTCCATTCAATTCTGACACTGTCTACCTGGAGATAGTGTCAGATTCCACAAGCAATGGGCTCGGTCCTACAAGGCTGTCCCCCACTTCAGATTACTGCCGGAGTTGGATCTTTTGTATCTGCTATTAATTTTTCATTTCTCCACATGTATGTGGTTACGCACCACAGACATGTTGGGCAGCGTTGAATCTCCGTAAATCAATATCGGTTGATGACTTGCTTGCCCGCTCTAGTTTTCCTGTTACCAACCCAGACCTTGACGTGTAGCGTTTACCTCCACAATGATGATTTTATTTCATTCGCTGGGAGTAATAGTTTGGCTTTTTGTCTGTGTTCTTAGGAAGGAAAGGTGAGGTCCTAGGAGGGTTAGGAAGAGAATCCTGTTCCCTTCCTGAACACAATTCAAAGAGCCTGCTAAATCATTGCAGTAACATTAGAACCTGTGAAAACCCCGCTGGACGTCAGAAGGTGTTGAAGGGATAGGAAAGGGGTAATAGACTTGAAAGGGTCCTTCCCATCTGGTGATTCCCCCAACGGCCAACCTGAACGAGGAACAAGAGGAGAGAAGGCTCAAGTAATATTATGAGAGCCGTACTTTCCACCCATGTTCAGGAAACCATTGAGACAAAAGGCCCAGTGCAGCAGCCACGGGGCCCGGCGGCTTTGAAAAACACGCTGCTTCCTCTGTTGTTTCCTTGCAGCATTAGTGCCCATCTCTCAACTTGTTTTCCTAAGGAAATAATTAAAGATACAGATTTTTTTAAAAAATAAAAGAAAGATTGACAGGTCACTTTCTAAACATATTTTAAAACACTCTTCTGATGAAATGATTTCAATTTCCTGTGCCTTTCATCAGACAAAACGTATTAATCTGGACAATAACGAGGAGTTTGGTTTGCATCCTCATAGAGGGAACTATTGCAGGAAGTGATGGCCAGGCCTCGTGTATTATTAGATGTTTATATCATGTGCTTATGAGGTTCAAGGTCACTTTATTTTTTAAAATATATTTTTATTGATTTCAGAGAAGAAAGGAGAGGGAGAGAGAGAGAGAAACATCAGTGATGAGAGATTTATTGATCGGCTGCCTCCTGCATGCCCCACACTTAGGATCAAGCCCACAATCCAGGCATGTGCCCTGACTAGGAATTAAACCGTGATCTCCTGGTTCATAGGGCAGCCTCAATGTGCCAGTGTTGAGCCATTTAAAAACAAACAAATATGAGTTCCATATTTGAAGTTCCTGATCACTGATCAGTTCTTTTTGTCTTCGTGTTAACTGTTATTTTTAACACAGTGCATGCTGAGAATATTGGGAAGGCATCTAATGGCATCACAAGTTTGTTTATTAGGATGGCTCATTCTCTTGGTGATTCAGCAAATCTCTGCAAACATGTTTATTTCTTGATTAGAAACTGTTGTAGAATACAGATATATAGGAAAGTGTCCCTCTTCAATGAAGTCACCAGATTTAAGAGAAAAAAACCCCATTAAAGGTTTGGTGGACATTGAGAATATCAGACTGTTATAGGTAATATCAATTCGTGCCGTTTTAGACATGAAAAATGAAAGCCTGCATTATAGCCTGAAACTCTTTGTCTAACACAGTATGGATGTGGTCCTCTCTCCTGACTTAGAACCCTGAAAGGCATTTTCATTTTTCTATTTTAGTGGTTCCATTTGTGGGTATTAGTAAGGGCGAGGGTAGGCTCTCCATTGAAACTGCTAGGCTACAACTCATCTGGACAGCGGCACTGGGTACTCAAGACCTGCTTGCAAAATTCAAATGGGAAGAATCCAACATTCTTACTTAAAACTCACCCTGATCTTTTCGGTGGCACATACTTGCTGAAAGGTGTTATTGTTGGTTGTTGTGTGTGTGTTTTTGGGGGGGAGGGGGAGAGGAGTTTTTTTATTATATTCTACGTCACTGTAAAAACATGCAAGTAATTCTTAAAACTAAATCTTCAACTATGAGTTCCTTTTGGAATAAGCATCAGAAAGAATCAGAGTGGAAATGCAATCTGTCCTTCTACGTTTTAAAGATCTGTAGATTTTTAAAAAAGTAATGGATTACTTTGTTCAGATTTTAAGGGCGGACAGTTGTGTGGGTGCATGTTTGGGGCGGGGGGGGGCAGAGTGGTGGTGAGATAGGGCTCCTACCAGCAAACAGGAGCTGGCTCCTCAGGGCTGCTTTTTCTGTCCCTTCTCCTGCTGCTCTGAAACATGGAGCCAATCAGTATCTGCGTTGTTCACAAAGGATTCGTCAGTATGGTGGTTAGAGACAATAACATATATAGTCATGAAATGGTATATAGTATACTTTTTCATGCAATACATGTGTATGAATTAATATCATAATGCTTCTCTATGAATATGAAGGCATAGCCTAGACTAAAGCGTATGGACACACACACACACACACACACACCTATTCTTACTAAGATCAAGTTAGTTCTTAGGTAAATGTACATTTAACTGTTCCAGCAGGCCTCCGCTATAATAAAATTGTCAAGCCATTTTTCCTTAATAATTACTGACTCCAGCTATAAATCCCTAAACTGGTCAATAACCTATAACCCAGCACCTCTGGAAATGGAATGTGGGATATTTATGTCCCCCCTGGGAACAGCTTGTATATAAAGTCCCAAATAGCATGCACGCTGACCAGGACCTCCTTTCTCACGCAGCCAGCTAGCACAATGGGGTGGGCGTCTTCCCTCTTGTTTTGCCCTCCCCCTCGGCAGTGCCTGGGACAGCTCTCTCCTTGGAAGGCTTGAATCACGCCCAACTTAACATATTAGGTGCTAGCTTAGCACACAGGCACTAAACCACACCACAGCTCATTAACCTTTAGACTATAAAAAAGAAGAGAAAAAAAAACTTGCAAAAATGTCAGCCTAACTTTCCATTTCAATAACAGGACCCAGGGTTAACAAAGAAGAAAAATACAAAACCTCAGATTGTGTGGTCGGTCGTTAAAGAAGCATCGTTCATTGCATAACTGCTGGTTTAAAGTCATGAAGGAAAGCATACTAAGTAGAGGCGCTTCTCCTTGCGTATTTTAGTTCAGATTCATCGTTGTGTTTTTCAAAAATCCAGTGGGCTGACATATAGAGTGTGGGAAGCTAAGTAATTTTTTACTTCGTACTGAATCATCTTCCCAAAGAAATGAAGTGCTCATACGACCTTTTTCCACGCGACTCTCATCGAATCCAGCAAATGTTTACTAAGCACCTACTATGTCGAGGCACAGCTCGAGATCGCTGGCGATAGGTCCCAGCTGCTGTGCGCAAGAACCACGTACCTTGAGTATTTTGCATCCTTCTCTGTTGCACGCTCTTCTGCACATGTGTCTTCTTCAGGATGAAAGCAGTTGCACAATGGCCCAAACCCTAGAATGCGTGACACCCATTCTGGCTTATTTGACACACATCTCCTCTAAAATAAAATAAAATAAACATACAAGTTTACACATTAAAAATTAAAGTGTTTATGTTGTCCTAGCAGCACAAGGCTAAGCAGTTAAGATTCCAGTATCCAAATGTTTCTTGTACTCGTCCTCTCCCTAGGGCCATGCCAGCCAGATGTGTAGGTCCCGGGGGGAGGACACACCTCCTCTAGGAGAATGAAGGAGTAGGGCCAGCAGCCCCAGCCAGAAGTGTCTTCAAGGCCTTCACCTCCAGAACAGAAGGTTTCCTGCTCGTTCAAATTTGCCACACTTTGTGAGATGTCTGGAAATACAAGGGAGCTGTCGAACTATGGCTTTTCACACTGAATTCGACTATGTGCATGTGTGTGTATATAGAATATATGTATAATATATGTAATATATATGTATTACTATATGGATACTATATAGTGCATATACATGGAGAGAGAGAGAGAGAGAGAGAGAGAGAGAGAGAGAGAGAGAGAGAGAGAGAGCATATGCTTTATTCCAGGCACTTTGTTCATTGTTAAGGCCACAAAGAAAAATACCTAGTAACTCTCAGTCTCGTTGGGGAAGTGGTCCTCAGAGGGGAAGGGCTCTGCCTGTATTGTTTGGATGGGCTTAGACTGGTGCGTAGGGAAGGGAAGTTCTTCAAGAAAACATGGCGCTCGGTTTGAATCTTTTCAATAGAATCAGTTCATCATTTTTTCCCCTTAGCACCTATCACGTGCCGGACTCCAGGCTAAATGTCGGGCATTCAGGGATGAACAAGATAGACCTGGTCCCTGCCCCCAGGGCCCTAAAACCAAGCGAGGAATCCAGACACTGTCAGTTACAGAAGATTATGATCATAGTTATAGTTGCACTGTCCTGAGGGCAGAGCTTCACCACGGTGAGTCTGGGGTAGGAGTCTTCCTGGCAGAGGGCGATTTGAGAAAGCATAGGGGTAGAAGTGGCAAGACTGGGCCAACTAAGTGTCGACCGTTTGGGCTGATGTGTAAAAGCAAGACACGTGATGGGGAGATGGCCTGTGTTCTCCAGAATCATTCTGTCTTTTTAAAATGTCTGCAAAAGATATGACAAAAGGAGCTATGTTTGTTTTAAAAGTAACTTAGAACATTGGTAAGAAAAATGTTAAAATCCTGGGGGGGGGGCGGACAATTAAACAAGAGCTTGAGGGGAAAATAATATAACATAGCAAATTCTGTCCCATTATTTTACTTTATTTTTTATTCATTTATTGATTGATATTAGAGAGAGAGGAGGAAGGAGACAGAGAAAGAGAAACATCGCTTTCCTGTTGCACTTATTTCTGCATTCATTGGGTGCTTCTTGTGTGTGCCCTGCCTGGGGCTGGGACCCGAGCCTTGGCATATCAGTCTGTCCCATATCTTCAGTCCAGGTAAATGGCACTGATAATGATGTGCCATTTTGCCCTTGTTAACGTGGCAAATGAAAAGGTGAGTTCCAGCCAAGCAAGGCTCCCCTTCCCTGGTGTGTTCCTGCTTTATCTGAAGAGTGTAAATTGGCACGGCCTTCGGAAAGTAATTTGGCAGCAGGCAGTCAGGTTAACAATAATGATCATTGTGATTTGGTGAACATTCCAGGAATGTATCCTGATGAAATCATCTAAAAGAAAAAAAAAAAGTTACACGCATGCAGGCATTGATTAAAACATTACTTGGAAATAAGTGAGAATTAAGCTGGGGGATGTAAAGATAAGGTGATGTAATTAAGTTAGAGTACAATGCTTTTATTCAAAGAATTTTCACGCAAGCACTAACAGAATAATAATTAAAAGCTGCAGGAACATGGAAATGCAGCCATAGTTTAACTAAAAAAAGCAGAATAAAAATGACACATATGTTATTCGCTGTTCAGGAAGCGCTATTGTCCATGTGACTGTGGGGTCTGGGAGTGGGCGCCTATCTGATGTTCACACACATACACACACACACACACACACACACACACACAACTACTGGGTTTTTGTAAAAAAAATAAATAAATAAGTCAGAAATCAAGTTGAAGAGGCCCCCAAACATAGGTGGGACACTCTGATCTTTAACAGCACCCTAAGTGTAATTTAATGGAAACGTTCTGATGCGTTTGTACCCATGGATTCTGGGTACCAACCAATATCACCTAAGTCACCTTTGAAGAGAGCGAGGGAAAGAATGTATTATTTTGAAAACTGGTAAATAAGGAGAAAGTCTTAAGCATTTACCCTGGCATGTCTATATGCACAGGACTTGAAGGAAGTGTATAGTTGACAGATTTTTATACGGAAGTAATCCGGCTAATTAAAAAAAAAAAAATGAAACCAGGAAACCAAGTCAGTCACTGGTGCTTTCTTCAAGAACTTTGAGATCTATATTAGTTAAAGCGATTTCATTTTCAAGCAATAGGACCAATGCTGGGTTCTGTAAGTAAAGAGGAATCGAGTCGCAGGTTAGAGGGGCGAAACAATTGATGGAGCCTTAGAGGAACAGGCTTGGAAACTAGAGCAGCTGGAGATGTCTGCAGGCAGCCAAGAAGCAGGGAGCCATCCCATTATCTTTTAGGAGAAACATTTTGGCCAGGATGCTGTGGCCGTCAGGACGCAGCCACTGCTATGTCTGCATATGAACTTTAACCTTTCACATGCTCAAGATGCAAATCCTGGAGAAGAGCATCTCATTGCTTAAAGGCCCTGAGGTCGTGTGCCCATAGGTTGAAGCAGAGGGAGGCTCTGGTCCCTCCTGATGTTGTAGAAAAGAAAAGATGATGCCCTGTGCCAGTACCAAAAGTTTCATATGTGTTTACTATGTGATTCAGTAATAAAAGGTCCTTGTATGTTTATCTTGATAATATATAATATTAATATGTGTCATATATTTATAAATCAGAAAAGCAATACGTGATATCATAGAAGACAATAGGAGAAAGAGAAGGAATTGTACACATACTATGCCGAAAGGTGTATCTCCCGCCTCATTATGGAACCCTAACACCTCTAAAGTCTGCATGGGAGGCACTCCCTATCTTTCAGGCAGCCTCATAATTCCTGGGAGTAAGTGAGGTCACTAACATGAAGTTGGAAGGGCCAGTGTTCGAGACTAGATTTTTATGATCACTAAATCCAGCTCCTATGAGAATCCAGGAAGAAGAAATGGTGGGCAATCAATGGATTGGCTCAACAGATAGCACTGGCTGTAGACCTTGAGAGTTGGGTAAGTTTCAATGTCCGTTAAGGAAAGAGAATCCCAGAGAGAGGGGACAGGATGGGAAGGGAGTGCAGTTTGGCAGCAATGGGAACAGGTATTGGGAAGGCAAGTGGAGGTTAAGGTGAAACCTTAGAGTGCTTTGAAGGCCAGGCTAGGAAGGGAATTTAGTCTTGACTCTGCGTGTACTTGAGAGCTGTTAGCAATGTTTGACCAGGGTGAGTAATATTGTCTGAACTGTGCCTCAGGAACATTAATGTGACAACATTTTTATTAAATTATGAGTTGCTACATGCTATTATTATTAAAAGAATATGGCCAGGTTTTCATTCTTTATACAAGGACACAATGAACAGTGTTCTTCATTATTTTTTGTATTAAAATACCCCTTGGGTAAAACTATTCCCTGTGGATAATTTTAACCCAGATAACCATTTTTAAACTTGTGTTAAGGTAAAAAATATCACACATATAGCAATATTTTCTTTTTTTCAACAGCTAATAATTTATTTAAATTAAAATTTGTACTTGAGCCCATGAAAATCTCAAAAGGTGCTTTGCATTTATTAGGCATCCCAGTATTTCATTTAGAGAATAAGAAACGAAACCAAGGCAAAGCAAATGACTTTGAGAATATCAAATTATGAATTTGTGTCAAAGCCAATAAAAGTCAAATTTAGCTTTTGTGGCTCCTAACATCACTCTGCCTTCCACATTCCACCACACATTTGCTGTCCTCTCTCTAGGCTGCTGGGGAGCAAAAATCATCTCATGGAAACTTCTGCAGGTCGCTGAGCATCCTGTGTGTAGGAAGAGTTGGTAATTTAAGGAGGGTCCTTCAGATTTATCTGGCAGTTTATTTATCTAACTTTTGTGAGAGTTGACAAGGTCACCATCTTGAAAACATCCAAGTCGGTCTGTCTCCAAAAGCCGTATCTTGAGATCTGACTTGAAGGATGTAAAATTATCAACAGATCAGCAGCTTAGCACTTAGATATCTAATTCCAATGAGCAATGGAAAATCGTATAAATAAATTATATGATTTGTATCTTCCTATATAGAAAGAGTAAAGGGAAAATTCTTTTGAGTCCTTTAGTTTCTTAAAACAACAACTCAAAATAACTGCCAAGAGAACATTTTAGGTCTTTTAATATAAATTATCAGTAAGATTGGTGATCATTTTATTTATTGCACACAGTCCACTTTTATTTTCCTTTAAAAACAAAAGGAGACATCTAATCTTGCTTATTTTTCTTTGCTTGGCCAAATGCATCGCATAGCTTCTTGAAAGGGTTAAATAATTTCCTCCTCTTCTGCACATTTTTTTTTTCTTTTTGTGTGTGTGTGTTTGAGGTTCCCCACTAACTATAGCTCTGTCCAAAAGGAAATTAAAATGAAATACATCAGGCATGCTGGGACTTCACACTTCAGAGACTTACAAAGCAATATGGCCTGGTTAAATTGATTGTCACTTTAACTGCCCACAGCTACTCTTCAGGGAGGGGGCTTACGGTTTTACTGTGCTTAACGGGACCATATCCCTTTTCCAATGGCTTAATTTAGGTTGTGCTGAAATTCCTATTAAAATCAGAGTCATTAATATTTCATTAAAAAGACCCATGATGTCAGAAGCAGCCATTCCAGGCCTGCCAAGTTACAAAGAAAACGACCCTTTCCTCCTCAGGTTGTGCTAACATCCTGATATCCAAGCCCACATTTACATTTTTCCATCAACCTGAACAAAAAGCAAAAAATGAGAGAGGAAATATATCAAGTGGCTGCCGTCGTCTGGTGCCTTCTCGGTTTTGATGTTCAGATTGAGCCCTTAACTCTTGAGTGAGATCAGAAAGTCTGACTTCAAGGATGTGAAATTATCAACAGATCAGCAGGCTGACCGATTCGATATCTCAGGTTTTTGCACCCAACATTAGAGCGTTTGACAGATGGATCTGGAGACTCCCTGGGTCAAGGGTACTGAAAAGATTTAAACAAAAGCCCTACAGACAGAGCCCCTTCCAATCCTGGAGCTGCCCCGCTCACGTGCATAGAACATTTCAATCATGGCGAAAACTCACTGTCGTACACTCAGCCAATTTCTTGTAGATCTTTATTCTTATTCACTGTTTGATTCAGAGCAAACTTCTTGTCACAGAGCCCTGTTTGGAACTTTGATTTTTTGAGTGTTTGCTTGGGGAGAGAAAAAGCCACTCGAAGTAGTCAGATGAAACGAGGACTCTCACTGACTGACTTCACATTCATGGAGCATTTTCTGTGCATGGCACATTCTTTGAGCCCTTCAGTCTACCTTTTCCTCCCTCTTTTTGCTCTACAATATGGTATATCTATCCCTAGAGGACTCATGCGTGCTTTCCCCCTTGTTTCTAAACTTCACACAACTCTCAGAAATTGGAGAGAAAAAGTTACTTGTCGGCTGGCCTGCTTGTGGTATTTCTTACTAAGTGAAATAGCACACACTGGCTACGGTGCCCTACATGTATCCCTGGTAAAAGGGAGGCTCCTTTTCAGGATGCACATGTTTAGAGAGAGAAAGTATTCTGGTTCAGCCTCATTTAAAGAAAATGGAAGAAAGAATCCTATATAATAAGATCGTAGTATGCACATTGTCCCCTCCCCCAGGAGTTGTCTGGGAGTTCAACCAGGGGGTGGGGCCAGCCAGGGGAAGGGAGGGAGGCCCCGGCCAGCAGCCAGCAGCTACTAGTGACCCTACCAGTGCACAATTTTGTGCACTGGGCCTCTAGTGTATTTATAAAAACGAAGTGATACTATTGGCCAATTGAATTCTGAAGGCAAAAGAAAAACCAACCAAAAAAACCCCACACAAAACAACAAAAACACAAAAAGAATTTAACCCACACACTTTTCTCATCCAAGCAATGACTCAGAAATAGTCATGATGACTATCTGTTTGAATTACACAAACACTACAGAGGAATATTGGGGGAAAATAGCTAAAGTAGAGGACATTAATGTGATAAAAGAATAAAATAAGACATGTGGTCTGAATAGAAGGAGAGAAACATCCTGATGATATGATTTCCTGGCTTCTCTGTTTTGTAAATAAAAACTAGATAAAACCACAGTTTCATAATTTGTAGGCTTATTTGAACAAGTAGATACAGGGGCTTATCTAAACCTGCCAAACTGGTGCCCCAGCCAACCATCTCTTCACTTCGAAAATGGCAAGGCCATCATCCATGCAGACAGCCTAATCTTGGGTTATTTTTAACTTGAATGAAAAGAGGAAATGCTCATGAGTGCACAAGAGACATTATACCAACAAACTCTCCATTTCATCTCCAGGCCAAAGACATGCAGATAAATTCGGGTTTAACTAGAGCCGGGTTAACACCAAACATGCTTGAATGGGAGGAAAGACACCCTGTTCTGACCTCTCTGCCTGATTTCTGAATATCAGTCCATTTTTTTTCTTCTTCAATTAGGGGAATTTTTCATTCAGGAGGACCATGATTATGTGATTATCTTCTCCAGTCTTTTTTTACATTGTATTTATTGGGATGATATGGGTTAATAAGATTATATAGGTTTCAAGTGTACAATTCTATGATACATCCTCTGTATGTTATATTGGTTCCCACCAAAGTCAAACCACCTTCCATCACCATGTATTTGACCCCCTTCACCCTTTATTACGCTCCCCACCCCCTTTCCTCTGGGAACCACCATACTGTTGTCCGTGTCTGTATGTTTTTGTTTCTTTTTCCTTTGTTTATTTGTTGCCTTCCATTTTTTTTCAGTTTTATATCTCAATATGACTGGAATCAGATGGTTCCTAACTTTTTCTGTGTGACTTATTTCGCTGAGCACAATATTCGTAAACTCTGTCCATGTTGTTGCAAATGTCAGAACTTCCTCTTTCCTTAGGGCTGAGTAGTAACCCATAGTGTATATGCACCACGTCTTCCTTTTATACCTCAGCCAGGGCCTCTAATTAGCATAATATTCTGCTTAACTATCTTTCATATGGAACGAAATCAAAGGAGGAGTGTAGGAATGGAAATCAGATGCAGTGGTTTCCCAGCTTCCATAGAAGCTTCATTAGATTTGCTAATAGAGAAAGGAAAAAAGCAGGGGGGGGGGGGAGAGAAGAGACAAAGAAAAGCATAAAATACATAAACCATTTAAAAACATCCTTTGGCTAAAATGACTTGGAACACATAGAAATTACACCAAATACAGAATATTTTGTTTTCACTTCATCTTTATTAAGGTGTCACTGACACAGCATTGTGAGGTGTTTAAAGTGTACATTGTTGTGATTTGATACAGATTTTGAAAGGCTTTCTTTTTTATCCTTTTAAGGTGGGGTTACCTACATTGGTCTATTTCGATGATTTCTTTCCTCTTGTGTAGCTCACTTCTACATCCTTCAGATTCAGGCCTTTTACCCAAAGAGTTTGTGTGATTCTGTTTTGGTTTTAGGACTTGTGCTCCATATTGTCCAGGTTTTTTTCTTCTTCTGGAATTCCAGTCATCTTAATTCTGTATGCTGTTTTCTACTGACCATAACTTTTACTTAATACATCTCATAAGCCACTCTGACTTGGACTTTCTGTGGGGCAGACAAACCTCCCGGGAGTGGGTATAATAGATAAGCACTTACGTTACCACTTCAGCGATGCAGAGTGTAAGACAAGTTAGCACTTCCAGCAGGGGCGTCTTATCTCCACGGGCCTGGGGACACTGGCTTCCTGGAGACAGCTATCAATAAGCCCTGGTCTGCTCCGCTGGCCTTCAGTCCCCGAACACAATGCGTCTATGTCTGATACCCTCTCTGGTGCTGCTGTCTGAACTATCACTGCCAAGCTCTGCCCGATCAAGGAGCAACCTCATTGTCCAGAGGACGTTCAGCCTGGTCTGTTTCTCTCACACAGATCCTTGCAAATGCTTCTGGTCCAGGACACAAAAGGACACCCGTGTGGAGCACTTGGTATCAATCCCAAGTCCCATCTTAGCCATCCGTCTCAGACTCATTCTTTCTGAATGCTACATATTAGCAGGATTTTTACCAAGATCTTCTCAGTTTAATTTTTCCTACACTGCTTCATCAAAAGGAAGAGATTGTTTCTTCCTTTAATCTCATCCTTGCTTTATTAAAGAATTGGAGGGTCCTGGCTAGATGGCTCAATGGGTTGGAGCATTGTCCATACATCAAAAGGTTGCCGGTTCGATTCCGGTCCAGGTGCAAATGGGAGGCAGCCGATCGATGTTTCCTTTTCACCTCTCTCTCTCTCTCTCTCTCTCTCTCTCTCTCTCTCTCTCTCTCTCTCTCTCTAAAAAAAAAAAAAATAGTAGTTGCAGATTAAGAGCTAGTCTAATTGAGATGTGTGATTTGGCTTGCCCACCTGTGCCTGTTAGGCCCACCAAGAGCAAAACAAAAAGCTGTTGGTTCAAAGGGAATGAGGAAACCTGGGGAGTGCACTTGAACCTATCTCACAACATGGTGCCAAGTCCAGCTGATCCCAGGCAAGCCCTGGGCGTCCACAGCCAACCCACAAGCAAGGAAGTGCGTGGTAGATGTGATCAGCCACGAGAAATGCAATCAGTCGTGTAAGCCCCTGAGAACTTTGTGTTTGATTAGTTAATCAAAATTATTTTATTTTATTTAATTTTTATTGCTTAAAGTATTACAAAGGGTATTACATATGTGTCCATTTTATCCCCCCGCCCTAGACAGTCCCCTAGCCTCCCCTATCCCCCAGTGTCTTATGTCCATTGGTTATGCTTATATGCATGCATACAAGTCCTTTAGTTGATCTCTTACCCCCCTACCTCCTGCCCCCCAACCCTCCCTGGCCTTCCCGCTGCAGTTTGACAATCTGTTTGAGGCAGCTCTGCCTCTGTATCTATTATTGTTCAAAAGTTTATAATGGTCTCTATTGTCCATGAATGAGTGAGATCATGTGGTATTTTTCCTTTATTGACTGGCTTATTTCACTTAGCATAATGCTCTCAAAATTATTTTAATACTTTACATTTATGGCATATAAACTATGGAACTTTAACCAAAAAATGTAAAATAATGAAAAATCATAATAACAAAAAATAACTCAGTGGCACAGTCATACACTGGAATTTCCCCTCCTCCACAGTCATATCTCTCTCTGCCTTTTTTCCCCTCCCTGAGGACCACACCACAATCTGTTTTTCTCTTCCCAAGAGTAGCAGGAATGACTCAGCATGAGCAACTCTTGGGTCCCTGTCATCCAAAGGCTAGACTCGCAGAGGACCCAGCATCCTTTGCTTGACTCGGTTTTCTCAGCCTTTTCAGGAAGCTGGTCTGTCTTTCTGAGCCTCCGGCAATGCTAACCTGCAAGGCTTCCTTAATCCTCTGGCTTGTGTGGGCCTCAGTTTCCTCATTTGTGACATTTGGCGTTCTGCTTCCACCCCGTGCCCCCCATTCCATTGGGGAAAGGAAGGTCTGGGCAGTTAGGTTGGAGCAGCTGGAGATCACAGAGGTGAAGAGGTCAAGGCAAGATTCATGGGCACAAGTCAGAGAGGGGTGGCATGGGCTTGGCGGGGAAGATAAGCTTTGGAGGCATAAAGCAGAGTACACAGGGGTCTCCTTTCCAGCTGGTGAAATAAAAAAAAATCCCCTTTAAGACCCTCAACGGGAAATCAGCGGCTTCCTCCCCCATGGAGAAACTTTCCTGTCTTAACAGGAACAGCATAAATAACACTTCTATTATAAGAAAGGATTGGCTTCTTATTAAGACCCATAAATCAAGCTATTTTATTTTCACAAAGTGACCCCCCCCATGTAATTTTAAAGTGAAAGCATATTTTAAGTGGCATATGGGTTTATATAATTTATATTTCTGGGTATACCTGTGGTGCTGAGATATCTACTTATATTTGAATAATTATTTGGGGGAATACACTGTTTTGTTATGTTTAAAATATGGGGCGTTAAATTACTGTCAATTCATGTGAGCATTGTAGTAGTGTTGAAAAGCATTAGGGCCAGAAAGACCTGGATGAAATTCTAGACTATCTCTCTCTATTTTCTTATTTTATTTACCAATGTAAACTTTTTGTCATCACAGACGTCTAGCACATAGTTTGAGTTTAATGTATGTCCGTAAAAAATAAATAAATAAAGCGCCCTAGTCGGTTTGGCTCAGTGGAGAGAGCATCGACCTGTGGACTGAAGGGTCCTGGGTTTGATTCTGGTTAACTTGATTTTTTAACTAGATGGTTTTGCTGGTTTTTTTCTTCTTTATTTTGTCTCTCCAACATTTATTTTGAAGCGCTACCCCCCAATGTGATGGTATTTAGAGATGTGGCATTTATTTGGGATGTAATTAGGGTTAGGTTAATTGCCCTGGTCCCATAAAATTGATGTCCTTATCAGAGAGGGAGACATGACAAGTTGCCAAGTTTTCTCTCTCCTGGCATGTGCATGAAATAAGTGGTCTTTGTTTTCAGCCACTAGAACCTCAAGTTGCTTACTACTCAAAAAATGGGTCGGGAATAAAGGAAGAATATCCTGTTGTAAAGGTTCCAATGCATGAGTCTTCCAGGTAGGAGGCGATACTGAACCCACCCTGTGTCTGACACCTCCCCTTTTCCTAACAGCTTGGCAATCAGGTGTCCCACAGGCACAAGGTAGCCTAAAGATTTTATTTATTTATTTTTTGTATATAGCCTTTCTCCTCTCATACCTAGAAAAGCCAACTACTAAAGTGTCCTTACACTCACTCACTCCAATGCCACCAAGATATTATATGGATGGTATAAGAATGATGTCTCTCAGGATAATTCTCAGTATCTTCAGAAGTGTTAGAAGGTCCATTTATATCATTTGATGTGGGTCAAATTCTGGATCCAAACTTATTGACACCTTAGCTCAGAGGCCAGGCACATAGCTCCTAGGCTCAGAGTGTATAGGTTCCAGGTTTGCTGGGCCCAAAGTTCAGTAGACCTGACTAATCTCACCCAATATTTTTATGTATCCACAGGACACAGAAGCATATTTTCAAATGAAATTCCTGGAAAATCTTTGAATTTCCTACTTAGTTTGCAAATTTAACTCAATGACTATACTAACTAGATAATATGGATTTGCACAAAGAAAAAATTTCCATAGCTACATATTTTACCCCTAAGCCCTCATCAGCCAGCTCACAAATATGTAAACAGGTATGAGAAGAAATACGAGAAAGTGTGAAATGTGAACTTAGTCTATCTTTTTCCAGAGCCCAAAGGAAAAGCACTTTATTATTTATTTACTCCTACTCCCCCCCCCCCCCACCCCCGGAAATGTATTTGAAACCGCTAAAGGTGAGGATTAAAGTAATGAAAAAGGTGAGGATTAAAGTAATGAAAAGCATCTTTTATCATATTGGTTTTGCAGGATATAACAAATCATGAGTGTTAATAATGTGTAGTATTCCGTTGTGTAAATGTACCACAGCTTTCTTATCCACTCATCTGCTGATGGGCCCTTGAGCTGCTTCCAAATCTTGGCTATTGTAAGATATTTAATTCATTAAAAGAAAGACTATCAGGAATGAATAACATCAACAGTGATTAAATGAATGAAGGTGGAAGTAAAGTCTAAATGCCCAGCAGCAGATGAGTGGATTTGAAAACTATGGCATATCTACACAATGGAATACTATGCTGCTATAAAAAGAAGGAATTCTTACCATTTGCAACAGCATGGATGGAACTGGAGAGCATTATGTTAAATGAAATAAGCCAGTCAGTGAAAGAAAAATATCACATGATCTCACTCATTTATGGATAATAAAAAACATTATAACCTGATGAACAAAAAGATAGATACAGAGGCAGAGAAGCATCGAACATACTGTCAAACTACAGCGGGAAGGCTGGAGAGGACTGGAGGGGGCAGGTAAGAGATCAACCAAAGGACGTGTATGCATGCATATAAGCATAACCAATGGACGCAAGACACTGGGGAGGGGGGGCACGTGGGGGTGGGGGCATGTGCCAAGGGGTAGGGGAGGCCAGGGGAAGGTCAATTAGGAAAAAAAGGAGACATATGTACTACTATTTGTAATACTTTAAACAATAAAATAAAAAATAAAATAAAAACCTAATAGTTATAATGTAACCAAGGCATATTAAATAAAAATATAAGTCTCTGGGCAGCATTTTGGATAGTTTCCTTTTAACACATCCCCACTAATGGCTTCAACCCCGTAGAAATGGACTAAAAGTTCTTCACTGCTCATTTAGCCATATTTATAGGCATGAAGGTCGCCCTTATCTAAGACATGATCAACTGAAGCTGTGTCCACGTGACAAAAACAAAGTAAATTTTAGTTTTTTAAAAAGCTTAATATTTATCTGCAAATATTCATAAAGTCTTGCCAAAGCATCTTCAGGTGTAAATTGATGTTTATTAGCATGGGCACTTCTAGACAGACACTGCAAATGATCAATTGCATTGTTCATTCCATGTTCCCAGGATCTTAACAAAAATGATGTGAGTGGAGTGGGGGAGAGTGATACCTAGGTTTTGTCTGTTAGCATTGAGGACATACTTACTGACTGAATTATCATAGGTGTACATTCCTCCATAACCAACGTGACACGTCCATGGAAAGAATGAGGGAACCTGAAAATAGGATAAACAGAAATTAAACAGAAAAAAAAGAGTGGGGAACTGTGTAGGCCATTCAAGAGCTGCAGGACAATATCAAATGTCTAAGGCATGTGTAATTAAAGATCCAGAAAGGAGAGACGAGGGCAGAATTTGAAGAGATAATAACCAAGAATTATTCAACAACGATGAATGGGGGCGGGGAAAAGGGGGCATCTGTAATACTTTCACCAACAAAGATACATTAAAAAACAAAAAATAAAATAAAAGACAGAGATTATCAAATTAGATAAAAAGTAATTCCCAACTATATATTGTCTAACAGAAAGCTACTGTGAGTATAAATCATAGCTTGACTAAAGTAAAAGGCATCACATTATAAACAAAACAAAGCTGGAATGACTATTCAAATAGGGTAGATTAGACCTCGTTAGAGGAACATTACCAGAAAATGATGAGGAGCATTACAAAATGATAACGGGGTTCATTCAACAAGAGCATCATTTCAGAATCTGTGTACCTTAAAACAGGACTTCAAAATACAGGAAGCAAACACTGGTAGAACAGGAGAAAGAGACACAGGCACAACTGTATTTGGAGACCTTAGCATCTCTCAGGGTTCAATAACAAATTAGATAACCTGTAAGGACACACTGTCCCCTAACTTTACCTAATTGGCATCTAGGGACCCTTTCACCCAACACACAGGATTCACATTCGAGATCAAATAGACAATTCACCACCATGGGCCATATATTTTGCCAATAAACACAGTCAAAAATGTTAAAGTGTTTAAATCAAAGTATGCTTTCTGTTCACAACAGAATTAAACTAAATATTAATAATACAGATATATCGGGGAAGTCCCAAGGTTTGGAAACCAAAAAACTCAATCAAATATCTAAAGACCTGCCTAGGTCAAAGAAAAAAAAAATAAATCCAAAGGCAAATGGAATAATTTGTATTGGAATAAAAATGAAAAGGAACGTATAGCATTTCTGGGATGCAGCTGAACCCGGGATTGGTCTGCCTTTGTGGTGGCCCCAGCTGACCCTGACAGCCTGCATCTCAGCACCTCTTCCCTCTCTGTCCTTGGGTTTCTCTGCCTGTGGCTACTGCTCAGAAATTCAACTCCCTTGGAAATCAGAGAACCTGGAGGTGCAAGGAAGCTGAGATTCCATAGAGAAACTCATGAATATTGGAGGCAATAGATATCCGATTCCAGCCCTCAAGAAATAATACCAAGGTAAATTTTGCACAGTTGTGTTTTTTCCAGAAGATCCCCAAGCAAGATTGATACGCAGTGAGTTGCCCTGGAAATGGCAAGATCGGTAACAGGCTTTAGGACTGGTATCGCCCCTCCTTTGCTATGACAGGATTCCCAGGCTTCCACTCCTATTGATTAAAATCAGTTCCAGAATAAACCTACAGGCTAGCCACCTCCTTATCAGATGTTCTTTGGAAGAACTGAGGATAAGAAAAGATTATAAATGTTTTCCTTTTGATGATCCTTTTATTTATTTATTTATTTATTTTTAATTCTTTATAGATTAAAGTCCTACATGTGTCTTCTTATTCCCCCATTATCTCTCCCCGACTACTCCCACCCCCCAGCACATGCCCTCACTCCCTTAGTGTCTGTGTCTTATATACATTCATACTACAAGTCCTTTGGTTGATCTCTTACCCCTGCCCCCCCCCCCCCCACTTTCACCTTCCCCTGCCTTCCTTCTGAGGTTTGATGGTCTGTTCGAGGCTTCTCTGTCTCTGGATCTATTTTTGTTTATCAGTTTATGTTGTTCATTATATTCCACAAATGAGTGATATCGTGATATTTGTCTTTCTCTGACTGGCTTATTTTGCTTAGCATAATGCTCTCCAATTCCATCCATACTGTTTCAAATTGTAAGAGTTCCTTTTTTTATATAGCAGTAGTATTCCATTGTGTAGATGTACCAAAGTTATTTAATGCACTCATCTGCTGATGGGAACTTAGGTTGTTTCCAAATCTTAGCTATTGTAAATTGTGTTGCTATGAACATTGGGGTGCATATATCCTTTCTGATTGGTGTTTCTGATTTCTTGGGATATATTCCTAGAAGTGGGATTACTGGGTGATAATCCTATATAATAAAAGACAAATATGAAAATTGTCCCCTCGACTGGGAGCTCGACCAGGGGCGGGGCTGGCCTGACAACCATCCACAGCCCCTTCCCCCAGCCAGCCCCACCCTGATCAGCCCCCCGACCCTGATTGGGGGCAGGGCTGGCCAGCCAACCTCCCACATCCCCTCACCTGAGCTGGTCCAGCCCGATCGCCCCAATCAGGGCGAGCCACCCATGCATGAATTCGTGCACTGGGCCTCTAGAACTTTTATATTACTATCCTTTGCTACTACAAATAATATTGTGGTGGACATCAGTTATACATATATCTTTGCCATTCACATATGTACAGGGTGTCCCCAAAATGTATACACACTTTGAATAATTATTAATTATAGTGGGTTAAATCTGAAAAGAAAGAAACATCAATTGAGCTATCAGCTATTAAAGGGTGTATACCTTTTTGGGGGACACCCTGTGCATATGTGGGTCTATTGGATAGTTTCTTGGGACTATTATGTTAGGTAAAAGGGCTCATGCATTTTAAATTTTCACAAATAGTGCAGATTTTTTTTTTTCCAAGACCTTCTTGCAGGGAAGCTTTTTAGCCTTTCCCAATGTTTAAACATTTTTTAAAATATGTTTTATTGATTTTTTTACAGAGAAGAAGGGAGAGGGATAGAGAGTTAGAAACATCCATGAGAGAGAAACATTGATCAGCTGCCTCCTGCACACCCCCTACTGGGGATGTGCCGACAACCAAGGTACATGCCCTTGATCGGAATCGAATCTGGGACCTTTCAGTCCGCAGGCCGATGCTCTATCCACTGAGCCAAACCGGTTAAGGCCAGATTTTCTTTTTAACAGTTGTAACTATATTCTCACCAAAGTTATGGGAGTTGTTTGCTATTTATATCATAAATGTTATTTCTTTCCAGTACCACTGTAGATCCATTGGTAGCTAAGATGAAGTTCACTATGTCATCCCTCCAGTATTATGATAGCATATATTGGAACTATGTTCATGAGTTCAAAAGTTGTGCACAATTTAAGACTATTTCTCTGAGAGAGAACAGGTGGGATACAAGACCCAAACATACTAACCAATAGGAATTCCATCAGAAGAGAGCGGGCCTGCCTTAGCCAGTTTGGCTCAGTGGATAGAGCACTGGGCTTCAACCTGAGGGTCCTGGGTTTGATTCTGGTCAAGAGTACATACCTTGGTGGCAGGCTCCTTTCTAGCCCGGGCCCTGTTCGGGCTGGTGCAGGAGGCAACCAATTGACACATCAGTATTTCTCTCTATCTTTCCCTCTTTCTTCCACTATCTCTAAAAATCTATGGGAAAATATCCTCAGGTGAGGATTAAAAAAACAGAGAGAGAGAGAGAGAGAGAGAGAGAGAGAGAGAGAGAGAGAACCAGTCAGTGTGACTCCTGCTCCAGAATTGGCCAAAACATTGACAAACAAGTTTAGTCTCCAATAGTCTTGTAATTGAAATACTCATTCAACAATTGCTAGCCCAGCAAATAACAGAAAACAGTGCAATGGTTTTGATTTATGCATGTTCTTATGAGGTAGCCTCATGGTTAATCATCCAGATTTTTTTTTAAAAAGATTTACTTATATAGGACTCTACAGTAATACAGTAGTAGTATTTTCACAATATGCTTGATGGGTGGGTAATTCTCTAAGCAAAATAAAAGCTGTAAATATTAAAATTTATGAAGGCTCAATTGCTCCAAACTTTTCTATTGCAGAAAAGTAGTTAAAATCTTAGTTGCTGACTTTCCCCCGGGATAAAATTTTTACTGGGAAGGTGGTTGGACTATGGAAACATTTACCAGCTGCAGGTATAATACTGTGTCTGTTGTCAGACTCACAACTTCATTGGTTTATTTCTGGAGGATTATTTAGATGGCTGTGGTCTTATATCCAGGCCCCAAGGAAAGGAATAAAAAAAAAAAGGGAAAGAAAGAAAAAGAAGTCTATGAGGTGTGCCTTCTCACTACAGAATAGTGATTTGTTATGCATTTGTCTGAGTTAAATATAGCAGCCAGTCATCTTGCACAGTCCTATATTATATACTGCTCACTACCAAAAAAAAAGAAACAGTTGTTTGGATAGTTGAAGTAGTCTCAATAAAAACCACAGCTCTCTTATCCACTCCTACAATTATTTAAGGTAGATTTGCAGTGCTCATGATATAAATTTCAACAATTAATCAATAAGAATCGAAATTTGTTTGGCTCGTTAATGCCATCGTCATTTATTCAGTCATGTTATGATTTTAACGAGGGTGATTTCGAATGTGACATTCCTAGTGGGGTAGCAATTATGTGGGAGGGGTGGGGGGCTGCCTGTTCACTCCCCTGGGTTATTAATCAATTGGTGGGGCCCAGGGCAAAAATTAATTAGAAATTACCAAAACCCTCCCTCATTATATTAAATGGCTTATTGAAAACAAATAACCTCACCTGCATTAAATCTATGAGTTCATAGATGAAAGAAATGGAATTGAATTCATTACCAGTGATTTTCAGTGCGCAAGCCGAGACCAATATAATGTTCAAAGGCTGTCTGTCTCCGGGAAAGCCTAGGCCCGCAAGTTATGCTGCCATTTCTGGTTTCTGCAGACATTTGCTAGATCCCAAGGTTTATTATGATTTGATTGAAATGTATGTGTTTTCAGCCATTTGCAATGGCAGCGCCGGTAATGATGGAAGTCAAGAGAATCGGGTCTGGATGGATGTTGATGGCTGTAAAATACTTAGTAACTTAAATGGTTGGTAGCAGGACTCAAAAGTTGGAGTTCTGTAGTAAGAATTCAGTGTGAGGTTATGTTTCACTTCTGCACTTGAGTATTTACTATGTTCTTCACGAGACAGATAAAGTAGACCGTGAACCTATGTGTCATAATTCTCCTTCGATATTGTAAATTGAATCATTCTTGTAAATTAAACACATCACTGAATGTATTGATGACTGGCACCATCCCTGTAACATACCAAGAAAAAGTGATCACTCTCCTTTGTGTGGATTTGTGGAAGATTCAATAAGCCTTTTAGTTGGCCACCATGCTTTCTGTTTTAATGAATGGCGATGCATGTTTGTTGATTGCTATAAAAGTAATTTATAAAACATACCATCCCCTTCAATACAAAATAATACAAAACAGAATGATGAAGTAAAGTTTAGTCATTTATGGCTCTACCATTCATATACTGCCTTGGTATGTAAGGCTATGTGTATATATAAACACACACGTATCCTTTGCAAAATTTCCTGTCAGTTTAAAAATTGATTTCACATTAGTGTAGATATTGGCTTGTTTCTCTTAATCTTATATCATGACTATGTCACGATTACTTATATAGTTTAAAAATTATTTAATTATAACTTCATTTCAAAATCCTCCCTTCTACCTACTTCTCTCCTTTACTTTCTGGAAATGGCATGAGCACGTGACAATAATAGATTTTGGTGTGATTCAGACCTGGGCCAACATTGATGACCATCTTCAAGTTATAAGTTTGTTACATCTTCTAGCATCAGTTTGACAGTGTATCTGGAATGAAATAATAGCTGAATAAAATCAGCTGTTATTGTTTTTATCCTGTAATTATTCAACAGAAGTTGGCCAAATGATTACTAAGTCCTCAGCATTCAAGGATAAAGAACTCCAATATAAAAGAAAATGTTTTTTGCTCTTTTTACAAGCATGTATATCAGCAGGGCAGGCGGAGCATCTCATGACTGAATTCATGAGCATCTTTAGTTTGTATGCCACTGAAGAATCACCCTGCAAATGTTTTCCTTGAACTAAGTTTCACCTGGACTTAGTACAACCCAGGCTTGTTGCAGGTGCTCCCGTGGCTCCCTGGAGAGGCCCACCTTTCCCTGTCCCATTCCATTCACCACTAAGCGGCGTCTCTGTCAAGCTCTACTCAAGGTAAGTCCCTCTGCAGAGAGATGCATTCACATGCTAGACATTTTAAAGGAAGGCTGTTAAAAGACTAGAGTTCAAATATATCTACTTACCATCTCTTTAAAGTGTCGATGTCCTATGACTGACACACTTGACTCTGAGCTTTCTATCTCCAAAGAAATGATGGGGGAATTTTTTTTTAAAACTAATACAATGGCCCCAAACATTTTATTTATATGATTAGATATGTATGACTTCGAGACACAGATACCATCCACTATGGAGGTAAGTACTTTTAAACTACTCAGTCATTTCTTTTAGTCCTTTTACTTCATGGAAATAACTGTGAATATGCACAGAGATTTACCTGCTAGGATTACCTGCTAGAATAATTACCTGTAAAAAATTTATGATTGTGTGGTATTTAGTAAATGAATAATGCCATCAGAAAAGATTTTATGACAGAGTCGTAAAAATAGGAGTTGCAAAACAAAATGTGCTTTGTCATCTAATTTTGTAAAAATGAATAAGCATATAAATATCCAAGAGACTACCACTCCACTTTTTAGTTTTTATCTACATTTTTAATATTATGTTTGATCATAATGCGTGACATTTGTAATATATAAAAACGTGAGTATTACCTTCTTTAAGGTGTAGCAAGTTGGGAATGCAACTTAATATTGCCAAATAAGCTTGGTTTTCTTTTAGCACATTGCATGGACCTACCTGGTCATTGAAAAGGATAAAATATATAAAACCTGTGAGATCTGTCTCTCCATCTTTTGCAAATGTGACAGGGATAATGAATTCAGGATTCTTTTGCTACATGGATAAAGAACAATATAGTTCATACCCAGCCAGCGTGGCTCAGTGGTTGAGTGTCAACCTATAAACTAGTAGGTCATGGTTCAATTCACAGTCAGCGCACATGCCCAGGTTGAGGTCTCAATCCCCAATGTGGGGCATGCAGGAGGCAGTCCATCAATGATTCTCTTTTATCATTGATGTTTCTATCTCTCTTTCCCTCTCACTTCCTCTCTGAAATCAATCAAAATATATTTTTAAAAAAGAGAATGATATAGTTCAGTATTGAAAACTTTCCTCCTTGGTATAGTAGGCAGAAGCATGTCGTGCCCCAAATGTCGATGCCCTAATCTCCAGAACCTGTAAGTGTGTTACCTTACAAGACAACAGGGACTTCGGTTGTGTGATTAAGTTAAAGGTGTTGAGATGGAAGGAACATCCTGAATTGTATGGGTGGGCCTAATGTTATCATAGGGCTCCTTGGAAGTGTCGGAGGGAGGCAGAGTGAAAGAAGGAAATATGATAATAGAAGCGGAAGTCAGAGTAAGAGAAGGAGCCCATAAACCAATGTAGAGATAGAGACAGGGATGATATGGATATCCCCCTGGAGCCTCCAGGAGCAACACTGCTTCACCATCTCCTTGAGTTTAGGGCATTTGACTTCTAGACCCAAAAGGGAATAAATATGTGTTGTTTTAAGCCATTATATTTGTGCTGCTTTGTTATAGCAGCAACAGGAAACTCATACTCTTTGGAAGACAGAATCTCCTTCCGAATTTCTTGACAATCCCAGCATAGGACCAGGTCAGACATTGAGCAAGACTTGTCTGACTTACTTTTCTTTAACTTTCCAAGAATTATGTCAGATATTTCCCCAGGGTAAGCCTTCACCATCTCAGTCTTTGAAAATAATAATTAAAAAAAGCTTCAACTGTCAAATGATCTAACGAACCATGAATACCCGTTTGCAACCCAGAGCAAGGGAGGTGTTCGACTCCCAGAAGGAATGTAAGACAGCTCCAGGGGCAATGCCCCTTTCAGCCAGAGGTTCCCCAGCTTTCAGTCAGCTGTGTGCCAGCCGTTTTAAGCGCCTACCCTGAGAGCAGGTGAAAATGTGCTTATAAGCTGTGCGATGACAGTTTCCCAAACTTAGGAGGAGAACAGAGCCGCTCAGATACATCTGCTACTCACTTGACGGTTTTGCTTTGCACCCTGCACCAACAGAACTAGGCACCGTTTCGGACTGTGCCATGATGTGTACAAGAACACCTCTAGTTTTTCTATTTCATAACATAGTTCTGATCACAAAACTAATACATAGTCAGTGAAGACATCTTGGAAAACACAAAAAAGCATGTGGCAAAAAGTAACTGGTCTGTGTGCTGACCATTAACATTTTGCACTCCCTCTAACTCCCTCTTTCTTTCTTTTTTCTATATATGCATACACTTCCACAAACAAAAATAATAATAAAAGTGTGATCTTTGCTGTGGAGCCACATTGTGTTCCATGCTCTTCTGGGTTCTAGTGTTCCCATTGACCCACTACGTATAAGCGGCTAGTCTCAGGGTCTCCAAGGTTGGCATGAATCAGAGGTAGCTGGAAGCCGGCTTAACACACACACTACTCACCCCACCCCTAAAGTCTCTGACTCACTAGATTCTGGGCAGGGACCCTGGAAATTGCATTCGAACAGATTCCCAGATGAGGCAGCTATCATTGATCCAGAGACTACCTTTGAGTAGCACTATTCTCTATAGAAGAATAGTAGCTGACATTGGAAAATATATTTCTGTCATCTCGTTCATTTCCAGTGAACAGTTATTTTAAAATCATGTCCACGCTGCACATTCGGAGGCTACAGGATCCTGCACAGTGTTCAGTAGGTGTGGAAGAATGGCTCTTATTCATCACATCGAGGAACAAAATATGTTGCCTCACCTATATGGATGTTGCTAGTGTTCAGGGCATATAAGTAATTAAGATAATTGGGGTCAAGTCTCAACTAACATAGCATGTGTATACTGACATTCTATGTGTGATGGTAATTGTTTTCCAAGGGGTTCCATTTAAGTAGAATTTCCTAATGAGATGTGTTTTCCAGGTAGTTCTTGAAACAGTTCTCTCTCTTTTTTTTAATTGAACTTTAAAAAAAAAAAATGGATTCACTGAAAGGGCTGGCTGGCGGCCTCGGAATGTAGGAAACCCAAGCAGTTCTGGTTGCACAATCCAAATGTAAACAGCTCTCCTTGTCATCCGCTGGCGCAGTGTTTGGGACACCGAGTTATTTCAGTTTATTGAAATTTCTCTCATGAAAAATGCATGGAACAGCCTTCCCTTCTGCCAAACCCTCGTGTATTTACCGCACTAGGTGCCATGAGGATTTGTGTGTAAATACATGGAGAGCCCTGGTGCTGTCTGAACAGCAGAGAACAAGAATGGCTCTTACTGCCCATAGGAAAAAGTGTACCATAGACAAACTTTGCATTGGCATCCACTTTCATCTGAAACCCTTTCCAGAACATTCCTTCTTACCTGCGCTCCTGCTCAGTGGGACAAGGAACTCTCTTGTTGGCTTCAACCTGGACTGGAGAAACGGAGATTTTTTTTTATGGTCCTGGGTCCAGTGACCTGCTTCCTAATCCCAAAGTTTAGAACAAGTCATTCATCAGCAAATCTTCTATGAATTGTGAATCGATCCACAGAATTTATCTTAGAAAGTCATAAACCATTGCATCGAGTTTGGTTAGCTACTTCAAAAGTAATCGTCTTCACTGAATTAAAAAAAAAAAAAGTCATGTGAGCCCTGGCCTGTGTGCTTCAGTGGGTTGAGCACCACCCCATGCATTGAGCGGCCACTGGTTCGATTTCCTGTCAGGGCACATGCCCCGGTTGCAGGCTCACTCCCCTGTAGGCAGTGCACAGGAGGCAGCCTATCTATATTTCTCTCTCTTATCAACATTTTTTTCTCCCTCTCTCCAAAACCAATAAAAACGTATATTTTTTAAAAAATCATGTGAAATTGAAACTAAGCCCTGAGGTCCAGAGCGCAGAGAACACTCTGATATCATGGGAACGCCCTCAGCTCAGAAGCTAAAACTGGTGGGCTCGAGATGGTGAAAAAATGCAACTGTGCTTCTCAGGCCTTAACACAAAGAAAACCCCAAAGTGCCAAACAGAATGTCAAGAATGGAGACAATTATATATATATATATATATTATCATTTTAATTAATGCATATATTAAACTAGTTATCTTCTAAGTTAATTATGCCATCTGAGCCCCTCATCCCATCCCATTCAGTTCCGCCTCAAATAGGTGTAATTCCGTGGCTCCTTGTAGCACAGATTAAGAAATCTCACAGCCCTAGGTGTTGAGAGTGCCGGATGTGGACTCAGGCAGACCCAGGTCCAGGTTGCAGCAGATGCTGTGTGTTCTGTGCAGCCCCTGGGGTTGCTGTAGGGTTTTCATTGGTGCCAGCTCTCCTTCATCCACAGCTCCACAGTCCTCTTCCTCAGCCTCACCTCCACTGCCTCCTCCACACCCGTTCCTTCACCAACATCCCCATCACCATCATCTCCACTGCCCTCTCCAGTCACCACTCAACAACTCCATCCCCACCATTCATCAGCAAAGCTTTTTATTTTATGCAAAGGATAGCTGTTGTCCCCAAGGCATATGCACCTCCACGTCCTAAAATAATTTCACTGCTTGCACATCGCTCTTTTGTTATTTGATTGAAAGGGAGCTTCATATTTACAAGCTTCTCCACTTACCCTTATTTTATGGTTTAAACATCAGGGAAATAGAGGAGCGACTTGGGGTATCTACTCCCACAAGTCATAGTGTTTCACTTACGCCAATCTTGGTGACTGTGGAGATGTTGACTCTCACTAGGTAACCTGGATTCCCCTGCATACCCTAGCCTCAGCTGCACATTACCCAGAAGAGCTAAGCATGCACAAGGCAAGAATTCCATCTGCTAACTTCCAGGAATGTCCCTATGAGAACCTATGGTCAAAATCAGTCTATCGACCTTCGATGTTGCCTTGTCCGGTTACACCCCATTCTCACTGAAGCCCAAATTAAAATGATACAATCCAGTAGGAGTAGAAAAAAATGATAAAATGTAGATTACATGAAAATATGATCATGCCAACCATGTCATCTAAGCCTTTTTATCCCCAGCATTAAATAAAATTATACTAAGCTGCTTCTTGCCCGATTGTTTTGATAACCAAATGCAAGTATTTCTGGTATTGTTGGCAAGGCCAGTGGTGCTGTCAGTAGTCATGGAAACAAATGCCGTTAACTGGTTGGGGCTGGGATTGTGCCCATGGTTTTATTCTCAGAAACACAATGCGCTAACCAACTGTTGCTCATCCAAAGCCAACTGTGGAGTGAAGCCTCCAAATTTCCTTTGCCCACCACGGCAGACTTGGCTGGAGACCGGTTTTCACGCTTGGTTAAATTGGTGAAGGTTGGCCAAGTCAGTGTCTCACCACTGACCTTACCATTATGGTTTTACCCTGCCCATGGTGGTCATCCCCAGTAAAAATACTCAGAGACTCTTTTGTCATCTCCACGCTGTTGGTCTACCCCTTATGAGGTAGTGTCTCCGAGGTCAGAATTAGACACATATTAACTGAAAAGCACGTCAGGTGGAATCCACATTGTGAAATCACCCTCTGGGTTGATACACGTCTCCTGAAAGATTAATTACACTTTCCTTCGCGGCTAGGCAGAAATGGTCCGTGTGTCACTGTCTCTGGTCTTTATAGCATTTTAAAAGACATAAACTGCTCTGTCTTTTTAAATGATCAAACTTTTAATGTAAACACATCCCAAGTTATATTTGTAAATATAAATTTTACATGTATATTTCCCCCTGCATCCATGCATGACTTATAGAATTCCAGCCACACCGATTGCCAGTCTTTGGTAAAAATAGTTCCTATGAATACAAATATTTGGTCTGTTAAATGGGAGTTGAAATTAGATCCACTTTTAATGGTTTTACACCCAGGAAGGGGCTTATCCTTGTAAGAAAATAACCTTCAAAAAATGTCCATGATTCTCCAGGGGAAAAGGGACCATTTGCCCATAAATACACATATCATCGCTATTTAAAAATAAATAGCCTAAATATTGCCTGCCACAACTCAAATCCTATCATTAGCAAGCAGTTCTTGTAAAGAGGCATTTCATTAAATTAATACATATGAGAAGGCATTAGGCATGTACTATACTTTAGGGAAGAAAAAGTACATAAATAAATGAATGGGAAGAGATGTTTTGCATCACATGTTGGGTAGTCCAACATTTTCCCCAATGTGAAAATAACTTTCACCACTTGGCTGATGAAAAACTGGACCTCAGTAAATAGGGCTAGACCTTCCACCGTTGTGTCCCACACATGGGTGGCCAACCAGAAGCTAAACAAATAGAGGCTACTTAAGGTTTAAAGAAAAGTGGCATATTGACTAAGTCAGGAAAATGATTTAAAATGAAATGAAAATATAAATAATAATTAGCCGTAATTATGTAAGGAAATTGCTAATTTACTATAAATAGAAGGTTTACCATTTTCTAAAAAACACATTATCAGATGTCAGTGAAACTCTTTATCTGAATTCCATGGAAAAGTATTTGTCAACAACATTGACTTTTTATTGCGTCTTTTCCCTCATTTTTTTGCTTGTTGTTGATGGTCACTTTCAATATAAAAATTTCAAGTTCTGACCTGGTAAACAATTTTTTGGTAATTCATCTTCAATAATTTACTTTCATAAAATTGTCTTTTTCCTTTATAAAAACTTATCCATGAATGGGTTCCCTTGGAAGGTGACCTGTAGAGATCTGCTCTTTTGTTGAGAAACTTTAAATAATAGGTTCTATCTGTACTTTCTCTCTGTCTGTCTTTCTGGAAAGAACCAAACAACCTCTTGCCTATGTCTGCATCTAGATCAGTGGTTCTCAACCTTCTGGCCCTTTAAAACAGTGCCTCATGTTGTGACCCCCAACCATAAAATTATTTTCCTTGCTACTTCATAAATGTAACATTGCTACTGTTATGAATCGTAATGTAAATATCTGATATGCAGGATGGTCTTAGGTGACCCCTGTGTAAGGGTCATTTGACCGCCAAAGGGGTCGCGACCCACAGGTTGAGAACCGCTGATCTAGATAGTCCTGGATAATATATGCTGGAGTCGAGCGTCAGCGGGGGCTGATAGTCTTATCTGATACAGGAATTCTCATTTGACACCTCCTATTTCCAGATGAGCACCTCTCACCAGCCCTCTCTTATGGCTGTTCCCACTGTCTGGAGCAATCTGGTTTGCTTTCTCCAAAAAAAAAAATAAATCTTCTCCTTCTCGTTTAAATAGAGGATATATAATATTGGAACCAGGCTGCTTCTTACACACACTTGCATGGAATTCCCTGGTTTATATACCCTTGCCCTGTTGTCACATTCATTGATACCTTGTGACTCCAGTTTCTGAGTCTCTGTGAGGTGCTGTGATGCCGGGGTCCTGCCCCAGCGGGTCCAGGGGTCCCCAAAGGTGTAGACGGAGTCGGCGAAGAAGGAAGGACACGGAGACAGTGTTCAGTTGATCAGCAGCCTAGCCAGGATCTCTAGCCAGGATCTCCAGCCAAGTTCTGGTCTGTATCTCCAGAGAGGTTCTGCTTAGGACCTCCAGCCAGGTTCTGTCCAGGTTCTCCAGGAAGGTCCAGTCACCAGGTTCTAGTCAGGCTCTCCTGCCAAACTCCGCAGTCAGGTTCAGTCCAGGATCCCTGCCATGCTCTCTCGCCAGGCTCCACCTCCAGGCTCCGAGGCCAGTCCCTGTCCAGGATCCTCCGGCATGCTCTCGCCAGTGAAGTTCTTCTGTCTCTAGAGAACGTTCTGTGTAGGTTCTGTGCCTAGGCTCTGTCTCTCTTGGTCCTGTCTTCCAAGCCCTGTGTCCTTAGTTCTGTGTTCTGAGTTCTGTGTCTCTGTCTGGTTACATCTGTATTTATACCAGTTGATTCAATCCTATCAATCTCTATTACAAAGGTTAGTGCGTTTCTTATCTCCATTCCAGGGAGTAAAGATTATGTAGCTTAAGCATGATTGTTTGTAGTTAAAGGGATTAATTACCCTCCTGGCACTTAGTTGAGGGGTTTTATTCCCTCCCTAACTTCAGGGGAAAATCCCTACCTGGGGATTCAACCTTTCTCGGAGAGGTGACCTTGGTTAAAACACAGTGCCAAGAAGGTGAGCAAACATATTAAGAACCGTATGCCATATATGCCAGGTCCCTTGAAACAGCAAGGATGGACCGGCTCCCGGCACTGTGATGGGAGTTGGCTTGCTCCTCCTTGTCAACTCCCCCTGCAAGCACTTCGAAATAGCATCCACATTCCTCTTAATTCCTGTTGAACATTCTCCGAATCCCTTACTCATTGTGGGCTTATGCATTAGCTATCTATTGCTGTGTAACAAAGTACCCCATGCTCGGCTGATGAGGGCAACAAACATTACATATCACAGGTTCTTAGTCTCAGGTATCTGGGAGAGGCTTAATCTGGGTGGCCGTAGCTCATGGTCTCAGGAGATTGCTACCAAGCTTTCAACTGGGGCAGCCATCTAACAGCTCACATGGGGCCCTAATCAGTTTGGCTCAGTGGATGGAGCATTGGCCTGTGAACGAAAAGATCCTGGGTTTGATTCTGGTCAAGGGCATGTACCTTTGTTGCAGGCTTGATCCCCAGTAGGGGAGCATGCAGAAGGCAGCTGATCGATGTTTCTCTCTCATCGATGTTTCTAACTTTCTATCGCTCCCCCTTGCTCTCTGTAAAAAAATCAGTAAAAATATATTAAAAATAAATAAATAAGTAAGTAAATAAAAGCTCACATGGGCTGAACTTCCATGTCAAGATTAGTCACGTGGCTGGGGGCAGGTCTCTGTTCTTCAGTTGTTGGCAGGAAGGTTCAGATTCTCCTTCTGTGGGTCTCTCCATTGAGCTGATCATTGTGTAATAGTTTGTTTCGCCCACAGTGAGAGATGAGCGGGGGGATAAAAGCCATATTATGTTATAACCTAATATCAGAAGTGATATCCTATCACTTTTGCCTTATGATGTTGGTCAAACAGTCCAATCTTGGTTTCATATGGGGAACTTCCCAGGCTGTGAAGTGCCAGGAGGCAGATATCATTGGAAACTGTCTTATAGGTCAGCTTGCATAGTTCGTCTTTTGGATGTATTTATTCTTGTTTGTGGAATTTGAGAGAAAGAAGATATAAATGTGTGGGTTTACTTCATCCTATCTAACCAGAAGTACACTGAAGTTTTTAAAAGCAGGACTTGTTGAAGGAGATATGGGGTTTAGGTTATCGGTGGGGGGAAGTTGCCCCACTTAATTCCGTTTACATTTGAGTCCATCTCCACAATGGAAAAAATAAAAAGCCTTGAAATACCAAGCAGTCAAAGACATAACCAAATTTACTCCATGCCAATTGAATTACTCATAGAAATTTGACAGTTAGATCCACATACTACCTGCTATTCTGAAACCCTGACTAATACAGATGAAATTCTACCTGAAGTTTCTTTGAAAGGAATGCTGGGCATTTAAACTGAATTTTCTGGGACTAGCTGTTTTCTGCATTTTTCACTTTTTATGTTGTTAAGAAGAAAGCTTTGGCCAGAGGCAATGTCTGGAATGAAAACCTGATACAGAGATGCTTTTCTCAGTGGTATGAAGGGAGTATGTTCTTAATAATGCAAAAATTGCAAATCGATTGGTTAAGTCAGCCCTTTTTAAGGTTGAGACTGAGGCTACTAGGAGGTTATAATAGTTGATGAAGCCCATTTGTAAGCATTTCACTTTTAGCAGTGGGATGGGTGACTGGGGCAGTCAATGAAAAATACACAGAGTTTCTACGATCTTACCACAGTGACAAATGTTATGCCATCAAACCTTGCACCCTTAGTAAAGGCAACACATGTCCCCTGAGATTCAAGAACTCAAATCTTATTCAATGTGTAACTTTAGTTGGCAAACATATCTACAGCAGTGCTTTGCAGTGGATGATTTTATTTTACTATGCTGTAGAGGAAAGAGAACCTTTATTTTAAAATCTAGCAAATAAACATAGTTTTACATGAAACGGATTTGGAAAACTTGAAGGTTTTACAATACATACATGAGTCACAGTGTGATTCTCCCAAGGTCTTCTAAAGCTGAAAACACAGATGTAATCATAGTTGGTATATTTTCACCAAAAATGTCATCATTATCATACTGATCTTAATGAATTACAATTCATTTCATAAATATCTACTTTATTTTTGCACACATGGGTATTATCCTATATAATAAAAGGCTAATATGCAATTCGACCGAACGGCGGAATGACCGGTCTCTATGATGCACACTGACCACCAGGGGACAGACGCTCAATGCAGGAGCTGCCTTCTGGCGGTCAGTGCGCTCCCACAAGGAGAGTGCTGCTCAGCCAGAAGCTGGGCTCATGGCTGGTGAGCACAGTGGTGGTGGCGGGGATTGGGCCTAAGCAGTCAGTCAGACATCTCCTGAGGGCTCCAGGACTGTGAGAGGGTGCAGGCTGGGCTGAGGGACCCCCCCCCCAAGTGCACAAATTTCGTGCACCGGGCCTCTAGTATCAATATAAATAGAGACATATGTGAAGTAGATATGGGCATGGTCACAGAATTATCTGGGTATAGAGGGGATATCTTGAATAATAGCTGATTAATTTCTCTTAGGTAGCTCCATTATTATTTTGTGAGGTATCTACATACTCTTTTCGACAATGTGCCAATTTACATTTCCACCAATAGTATTGGGTTCTCTTTCTCCCAACACCACCATATAATCCAGCATTCCCACTTCTTGGTGGATATCCAAAGAGATATCTGCACCCCCCCCCCGACCCCTGTTCATTGCAGTATTATTTACAATAGCCAAGATACGGGCCAAAACCAGTTTGGCTCAGTGGATAGAGCGTTGGCCTACGGACTGAGGGGTCCTGGGTTCGATTCCGGTCAAGGGCATGTACCTGGGTTGCGGGCACATCCCCAGTGGGGAGTGTGCAGGAGGCAGCTGGTCGATGTTTCTCTCTCATCAATGTTTCTACCTCTCTGTCTTTCTCCCTTCCTCTCTGTAAAAAATCAATAATATATATATATATATATATATATATATATATATATATATATATATATATATATACATAAAAGATACGGAAACAACCTGTGTTTGTTGATGGATTAATATATAAAGAAAATGTGGCATATATGCACAATGGAATATTATTCAACCATAAAAAATAAGGAAATCCTGCCATTTGTGACAATATGGTTGTCAATATTGGCAGCCCAGCTATGAAGGATCCGATAAATGAACACCCCTGACTCTCTGTCTGCCCTTTCTTCTCTTGTCAGAGCTGTCTAGTGACCAAACCCAACTAGAAGCCAGAGACCCAAGGAGGCCAGGTAAATCATTATCAGTGTCCAGGTTCAGAAAGGCAAGAGAAAGCAGAGAAGGCAATCTAGTCACAGAGAGAACAACCAACACAACTGGGTTGTGGGTGTGGAAATTCTCTCCCTATTTTAAGAGTAAGAGCAACCGAGACATAGAATAGCTCATTCAGAAAACCAGAAATAGATGATTCATTTAATAATTTCTAGGACATGGCTCTATCCACTTCGACTGGGATGTGCTATTTGGCATTTTGTTTTGTGGCCTTTTAATGGGTGGGTGTATCTCAGAAGATTTGTATAAATGCCCTTTGGTGTGGGTGGGCCATGAAGCATCAAACCAAAGGTTCATAAAGCTCATCATATTTGCTTCTGGAAAATGGACAGATTTTTAAATTGTGCACATTCAGACCAAGATTTGAAAATTTACTTGATTTGCAAATGTGTCTTCAAAAAATTAACTGGATATAGAGGGGATATCTTGAATAATAATTGTTTCAAAGACACAAAAATGTTAATGGAATCTCCTCTATTATCTTATGTCCCCCCAAACTATTTAATTAGTACTTAAGAATGAATGGAAGAATTATACTCACATGCAAGTATTTAACAAAATGTATATTTGGACAGAAGTGTTCCCACTGCAGACACAGCTGACTCTCACAGCCAGTTGGCCTGGAGGTCAAATCCCCCCCAGTATTACCTACAACAATCAAGGCTTAACTACAACAAGACTGCGCACAAAGACCACAAGGGGGTGCACCAAGAAAGCATAAAAAATGCAGAGACAAGAGGGAAAATGGCGGAGGTATAAACGGACGTGTCCGGTGCCTTGTTCTGGAGCAGATAAGGGTGAGCAGCTGAAACGGGTAACATGCAGCCCGAATAGGCAGAGGATTTTCAGCTGAGAGACTGTCTGCAGCTAGGAAAGACCGAGAACCCCTAGGAAAAAAAGGACGGTTGGAGACTGCAGCTGAAGCCTCTCCGGGTGCGCCAGCTAAGCAGCGGAGTCTGTGCCATCTTGGGCGGTTGTTGCCGGCATCCAGAGACCAGCTACTAACCTGGAAACAAGGGATCTCAAGCAGCGTGACTGCGTGATCTCAGACGAGCACTGCTTCTTCTCACGGAAAGGTTAGACTTCCCCTAAAGGTGTAGTTTGCAGTTCGGGTTGGAGGGAGGACCGAGCTCGCGCGCGCGGGGCGAAATCTGCGCCCCACAGAGTCCGCAGCCATTGGGACCAGTGTGACCCGCGAGTGGGGAAGCGGCCCCACAGGGCTGCTGGCAGAAGGGAACGCGAAAAATGAGCCCATAGCTGGACTGGATGTAAAGGAGCAGCCTTGGACTTTGCCAATCTGCTGGCTGCTTGGTGCCAGGGGTGAGTGGGCGCGCGGAGACTGTGCTCGGAGACTGTGCGCAGACCTGGAAGGTGGAGGCTTGCAAATTCGCACAACTATCAGGCTCTTGTTACAGTTCCCCTTAGATCCGTGCATTTGATTATTAAACCCAGTGCATGGGATTCCCCAGTTGGGGTCATTCGCAGAGCCTGTAGGCGAAAGTTCTTTTTGGGGAGCCTGGGAAACAGCGGGCAGTGGCAAGGAACCAGCTCTGGGCAGTGGTCTTTCCCAAACCAGTTCCAAATACCATAGAGGAAAAAAAAAAAAAAAAAAACCCTACCGATAGAGGGGACTTATAACCTCAGAGGTCAATCCAGACACACTGCCACCCAGAGGCAGAGCCACGAACTGTCTCTTCTGTGATCACAAATAAAGGCAGTCTGGTAAACAAATAAAAAAAAAAAAAAAAAAAAAAAAAAAAAAAAAAAAAACAAAATGTATATTTGTATTTATTATCTTTTGCACTTCTATAGCTTTATATGAGGTAGTTTTAATAACATCAGAAAAATAAAGTAATTCATTTTCATGTTAGTATAAATTAGGTTTAAAGAACATAGACTATACCTACTTGTGATTCTTAATGATGCTTGGGCAGTTGTGTTGCCTATAAACATGTGAAAGAAATAGTTAATAGTCCAAGAAGACAACCTAAAAGTAATTTATTTTTCTGTTTGATGTCCCGAATGATACAACATTCCCAATACCTTTCAGTATAGTCCTCCTGTTATAAGCAAACAAACATCAAATCAATCATGGCATACACAAGTTACATAAAGGTAGTGATTGGATAGTGGAAAGCAATTATAAATACGTCACCCCATTGTTTCACAAATATGACACAGTATCTGCTTTCATGTCTAGGAAAGACAGGTCTTAGAACCTTTGTGATTGACCAAGCCATGTTATAGCAAACATTTATGCTGTCTATAGTTTGAGAAATGTGATTTGAGCCATGCAAAGTTTTAATGAATATAGTAGCCAAATCAGTTCTATAATTAGGTGCCAATATAATTGCATGATCCTTAAAGAATTTTTCTGAGTCCCATAGTAGTTAAAGTATTAAAACTACCTGGTGACATTTGGAAGTCAGGGTGCATGGGACTCTATACCATTCTTTTCATTTTGATTCCAGATTTCCCCAGTCTAAGTCACAGACAGGAGAGTGCTCTTTTGTCTCCCCAGCTAGAGATGAAGCATCTCAGGTCCTCCTGTTATTTAACTTTTCTGAACCACATTTCACACAGTGAGAGCCTATGTCTGCATGAGTCATGTACTATTATCTGTGTCTAACAGTGATTTCCCTCTCATTCAATCAGCTTTTTTGTGAAACAGCTAACTCAGCACCCGTTCTACATAAAAATATACTATCTGTGGTAGTTTTGAGAAATGTTTGAAATCCACCGAGATATGTTTAAGACTCTCTGAACATCATTACCTCTTATTAAAAACACTGGTGGGCGGAGAGGCAGTGGGAGAGCTGAAAATCTGTAATAGGGTGAGGATTCAATAAAATGTTATCTCAAACTAACGGGCTCTGGCAACTTTTCTTTTCCTCCTGCAAATTCTGTCTGTGGCATTACTGCAATTAGGCCAAATAGATGTCCTCGGCAATAATGGTCATGAGAGGACAACGACAGATGGCGTGCCCCTGGGACCAGCTCACTGTCTGGAAAGAGCATGAAATTTCAGCTCTGTCTCCCTTTGTCTACTCAGGCCTCAGTCGTCTCGATTTTCCTTCTTTTTTCCCCCCCTTTCTTTTTTTAAAAACATATGCCATGATTGTCTAGGTTGGGCGTTGGCAAACTTTTTCTGGATAGCTCCAGACAGTAAGTAGTTTTGGGTTTGTTGTATCTGCTCAGCTCTACTCTTGCACAGTGAAAGTTCCATACACAACGGCAACTCATACATGAATGAGCCGCGCCATTTTTCAATAAAACTTTATTTATTAAATTAGGCCAAGGGTCAATTTGGCCTGAACTCTGTAGTTGCCAATTCCTGGCACAAAGTCATCCATATGCGAAGTTTTTAGAGTACACTAATAATAGCTTTTTCGTGGAGTCCCAACCTCTTTTAATTCTCTTTAAAAATGAAAGTAATAGGATTATGACTACAGATAGGCACAAAGCTCTTAGAAAGAAGGCTAACAAAGTTCTTCCTTTTGCATCTGGGTAGTAGAAGAAAGTTAGAGAGCTTCCTATGTGTATCTATTTGTGCTACTACTAAGTGTTGCCACCATGTCAAACATTTTAAATGTCCTCTAGTCGCTTCTGGGTGTCTTGCATGTGATATTATCAGTTACCAGTATTTTTTGGTCCAGTTCTAGGTCCCAATCCTGTTTTGGTCATAGCAAACTCTGAAGACATTTTAATTTGGGAGACATTTAGGGTTTGCACAGATGTGATTGACAGTTTGTATCAATGTCACATTTTTGTTGTTTTCATTTGAGAAATAATGAAAGTGCTCCAGGTCTACTCTTTTCCAACGTGTCTATTTTTTATGCACTTGAAAAGAGAATGGAAATTTAAAATCCTAGTTCAGCCAACGATGAATTTTACCACCCTGTGCCATTGGCTTACTGCCTCTGCCTTAATGTTCTTATTTGAAAGACGGGGGATAATAAATTATTTGTTATAAAGTGGAAATGAATTTTATATGGAAATTGCTTAAAAAGTTCTCTGCATGCAGTATGTTAAATAAATAGTGGCTAATATATTTAATGAGCTAAAGAAATATTGACATATTATCAGGTGACATTATCAGGTGACATCATCCTATTTGGTGATTAGAAAGTTTAAAAGTAAGAAATTTGTGGCATCATGCCCCTAAAGAATCTAATTAAATAGAATTCCTGTTACTATCAGTTAGGAGCAACCTTAGAGACACGGATTAGGCGTAACACTGAACTCCTGAATTCTTAGTATTAAGTGGTTCATGGTGGCTATTCTACTCATGCTGATGATACTGACTGTACATAATATTGGGAAAGATGTTATTAGCGTGTCTTTGATTAACATGTCAATTACCTCCCAAAGTCACCTGAAAGTAGCAGTTACTATAGGAAACTTTCATAGGTTTGTTCAAGAACTGCTCTCCACTCCCACCCCTGAAATAAACAGAGGCAGGTGCCTGAAGTGTATTTCTCCGCATCGTGTGTGAATCACTACTGATTCTGTTCACTGGACTGGACGAGGGACAAGGACAGTTTGGATTCAAGGCTGCACTGTGGCACTCTGTCCCATTCCCCATGTTGACAAGGAATTTCCTTAGGGGTTACTGGCTGCTCGGTCCCAAGGCCCAGCAGTTTACCTCTGTTGGCATGTATGTTTTGTAGGTAATTTTGAGCTGGAGACTCTTGAAACCGTTTGACCTGTGGAAGAAAATTACTTGGAGCAGTAGGAAAATATCCCTGAGACCGTGCGGTTTCAAAACTCTTTTGCACTGTACTCTGTTTCCCAATGATTTCCAGCTGTGTCTGGCCACTAAGCGTACCTTCATAACCTGCCTTTTTTTTTTTGTTTGAATAGTTGTGAAGTGCCATGATTTGTTTATTTGTTCAAGTGAATGCCGAATGTGGGGTAGAGGTGGATTCAGCTCTCTACAGAACGATCTCCACTCTTTCTCCTGGAACTTCACGCCTCTCTCTTTTTCCCGATTTTATATTTCTGAGGAGAGTGGGAAGTGAAAAATTGGATGAAGTCTCAATAATTGTTACTCCTTTCATTTACTCTTTTGCAACTATAGATAGCGATGAAATTTCACTTACACTCCCTATGGGAAAAATATGCATTATAAGAATGAGAGTTTATAGTTAAATGAGTATGTTAATCACTCATTAACTGGGATCATTGCTTTTTCACATCATGGGCAGCATCAGTTTGCCAATGAGTCATACAATGGATGGATTGCCTACCTGATCTACTGAACATAAATTCATTAATCAGTAATTTGTTTGCCATTCTGTTTTCTTTCAGATATTCTAAAACTTAGACATCTAACCTAGTTTACAGTGCTTTGCACCACTTTCCCCTCCACACTGGAACTGCCAAACATGACATTCTCTTCATGCATTCAAATTCTGATAAAGGCACTCCTCTTCAACATATGAAGAGGTACTCCTCTTCAACATTCTTATATAAGTGTCAAGAATACAGCCTAGCCTGCATGGCTCAGTGGTTGTGTGTTGACCTATGAACCAAGGGGTCACAGTTCAACTCTTGGTCAGAGCACATGCTCAGGTTGCGGCTCAATCCCCAATGCGGGGTGTGCAGGAGGCAGCCGATCAATGATTCTCTCTCATCATTGATGTTTCTATCTCCCTCTCCCTTCCTATCTGAAGTCAATAAAATATCAATAAGAGAAAAAAAAAGAATACAGCACAGTTACCAGGGCAGCTGTTGACATTATTTAATGACTGGTAGATACTGGGCAACAGCCAATCAAAAACAGATGCCCAGTCCAATCAAAAAGGACACCCGGCCGTAAGCACCAGCCCAGCCCAACAGGTGCATCCCAGCTGCCAGTCAGTCTTGCCTGCTCCCAGGGGAGGTCGGCAGCTGCTCTCAGACCCAGGAGGTTAGCAAGGGACAGAGAACATGTAATAATGTACTGTCCCTATGACTTGATTTTGTCAACATCTCTGAATACTTCATCTAGTCCTGTTTTAACTAAAAATCTGAACACATTCCCATGAAAGCAAGACCCTTTGTTAGCTTCCTAATTCTAATAAGAATTTGAGTCATGACTTGATGCTGTGTAATATTCTGAGGGAAGAAGCGACCTATTTCCAGCAAGAAACAGGTTCAGATATTAAAGCTGCTGGCATCATCTGGATTTAGGTCTCCAATGTAAAATCATTGCAGTGTTTAAAGTGGGTTTTGAAAGCAACAAAAACGTAGAAAAACTAAAGTTTATAAATTCACTCCGGAGAGGACCAGGAATTACTTTTAAATTATCTATGCTTCTGCTGCCCCCCCATTAGCGAAAATACCAGAGGTCTATCCAAATTTTTTAAATGCCCCCCATTATGTACGTGGGTGCATGCACACACTGTGTTTATTTTTAGACACATACAAGTGAAGCCGACACATAATTCTGTATGTTACTTCTCTAAATTTAGTTTCAGTTCTACCAGAAAATTCTATATGGTGCAGAAAATAACATTCATCCTTGATGATAAATTTAGTAACCAAAGTTGGCAGAATATTAATAGATGCTAGAGGTCATTGCTCTCCTGCAACCACTAAAAACATGTTCTCTGTTACAAACATTTGAACAAGGTTTAAATTAGGTTAGATTATTTATAAAATGAGAACTTTCCAGACATTCCTCTCTGACATCCCAGGAGAATGGTCATCTCTTCCATCTCCCGTATTCTCAGAGATGTATAATGTGCTACAAGCATGTGTCCTCAATGCCGTATATGCCGGGAAAGTATAAGCGAAACTCCTCTTTAGTCAGGCATCCCACAAGCCCATGCATTCCACAAATCACAGTAAAAACAACCCATCCATTCATTCTTGTGCTTATTCATTCCACAGAGTTTTATTAAGTGTCCACCCTGGGCCAGAGGATCCTGATGCATCTGTGATAAGTACAACCTCACCCTGTCTTCTAGAAGCACATGCTTCAGAGGCAAAGGCAAAACACGTGTAAATAAAAGCTGATATCCATGGCAACGTATGCCACCATTGCAATAATATGGACAGGATGCTATTCAGATGCAGGGGAAGAGAAGCTGAGGGTGTCAGGATGATGGGAGGACAATTGTTGTCCCCTGACGGCTCCGGAGGTCATTCTCAGACAGCAAAAGTGGCAGAGCCATTAGGTGAGTGAGAACAAATCACGTAACTCAAATGGACATCACATAATTGAATCTTTCATTCGACTTGAAAAATCAAAATAAAGCTGCTCTGAAGTAGCTATATGCATAAAGAAAAATAAGACCTAATTTACCCATGGAGCTAGGGATAGATTATTTCCTTACACGGGGGAACAGTTGATTAGGGTTGAAGACAGAGCCTGTAGAACATCAGTAAGTGAGGCAGGGCCTGAGGTGCAGTCCGTGGGTTGTGAACTTGACGTGTGTGTCTTCCTGGATCCCCTTTCAGCTTCTTTCTCCCTCCCAAGGCCTCCCCCTCTTTTCAACTTCCATCATCTTCACCTCATACGTAGAGATGCAAATTCAACCTCTCCTGTGATCTTTCCTTTATATTTCATTCCCACAAAAATATGCTCCAGTGACAGCTTCGTGTTTACCATTTCATGAGAACCTGATGACATGAGGAGGTATTTCTAGTCCTGGAATTCCAGGTGCTAATGGCATGGCTCTCCAGGAAAGACCTAAAAGAAAGAATTGCTATGATGGTTTATGTATAAGGAGTGCATGTGTTTACACACACACACACACACACACACACACACACACGAATGATTAAACGACTCTGATGCATATTATGCGTGCATAGTGGATAACATATCCATATATATGGCTGACAATAATCAGAGGCTGCTTTTTCTGTATTACAACTCTCAGAAATTGCATCATGCCAAATGATTTGAAAGTGACTGTGTTTTTCTCGTAGAACGAATCCCTTCAGTCCCTTCTATTTCAGAGCTCCCGACTGTTTAAATGAAAATTAAACACAGCAAAAATTTCTGTCAAATACTCCAGAGGGGCCTCCAGCTCTTTTTTCTGCGGGTTATGCTGCGCAGTTTCAGCGAGCACTTTTGAGAAAACGGGTGGAGCGGAAACTTTGAACTCCGTAGAAGACAGACACAAACTGTCTCAAGCACTCTAATTGTTTTTCTGGGAAATTCAGTAATTACGGAGAAGTTCTGTTTATTTTAATGGCTTCTTATCACCACATGCAACTCACTTAATGACCACGTTTTCTCCAGGGACCTTCATGACATCAGCGAGTAGCCCCAGTGCTTCCTGAAACGTTAAAATTCTGTCACAGCCAATTTTCACGATTGCAGAGGATTGTGGGATTTCTGGGGAAGTCTCACGAAGCTCCCATACATACATGTACATATATGCAATATGTAGAGTCTCAAGTATATCATACAAAATATAAAAATAAAACATACATATGTATTTCTAATTAGCAATGCAGTGTGGTAAAGGTTGGGCTTATTGTTTTAATATATTTTTTATTGATTTCAGAGAGGAAGGGAGAAAGAGAGAGAGATAGAAACATCAATGATGAGAGAGAATCATTGATCTGCTGCATCCTGCACGCCCCCTACTGGGGATTGAGCCTGTAACCGGGCCTGTGCCCTGACAGGGAATTGAACTGTCACCTCCAGGTTCATAGGTCAATGCTCAACCACTGAGCTACACTGTCCTGGCTGTTGAGCTTGTTTTAATTCAATTTAGTATCTAGAGGGCCAGAGGGGTTGCTTCTCTGCAGCAGCTGGTCTGAATGAGGAACTTCCTCATTGAAAAAGAAAAACAGCTGAAACCGGTTTGGCTCAGTGGATAGAGGGTAGGCCTGCGAACTGAAAGGTCCCAGGTTCGATTCCGGTCAAGGGCATGTACCTGGGTTGCGGGCACATCCCCAGTAGGAGATGTGCAGGAGGCAGCTGATCGATGTTTCTCTCTCATCAATGTTTCTAACTCTCTGTGTCTCTCCCTTCCTCTCAGTAAAAAATCAATAAAATATATTTAAAATTATAGGGTGAGGGGTAGAAACTAGACTCTGGTGGTGAGGGTGATGTAAGACATGCAGATGTCGAATTATAATGTTGCACACCTGAAACTTATGTAATATTATAAACCGACGTCACCTCAGTGTAATTAAGTAATTTTTTTAAAAAGAAATTATACCAGTCACCTACCAACCGGGCAGAAGTTGGTGCACAACTGAGTCCAGCTAGTGAATGCATGAGGGGTGGAGGAAGGACCGAATAAACAAGTAACTGAATACTGGGAGGAAGGCTTGATGGGCGGCTGTTGGTTTATCAGAGGGTGGGGGTGGGGAAGATGGACAGATCTGAAGACCCGCCCTGCTGGAAGGCTTCTCTAAAATAATGGTCTGTACTGTTTCTCCGGAGACAGTTCCATTTTTACCTATCCCTGCTCTGTTCAGAGTTTTATCCCAACAGAATGGTATCTCTAAGGGCAGGTTTTTCGACCTTCCACCAATGGATTAGAGAGATTTGGAGGTAGGTTCCGGGGACAGAGAAACATTTTAGTGCAGTTAAATCCTGTAACGCATTTGGCCACTTTGAAAGAAGAACCCCAGTCCTCTTTAAGGAGAGGTGGCCGACGCCGTGTGAAACAGAAATAATGTCCTTTCCACCAGGTTCCCAAGCTCCCTGGGGCTCTCCACTGGCCCTTCCCTTCCTCCAGGCCAGCCTCCCTGCACTTCCCAGAAAACCAGGAGATAAGGAGCCCCTCCCCCAGCAACCCACCCGGCCTGGGGGTTGGGCTGAGAGAGGTCATTCTCTAATTCTCTAGGCTGTGGCTTGGGAACTCTGACCCCAGCCACCAGGTAGAGCCAGCAGCCTCAGTGATGTTCTCATTTCCACCGAAAGCGCCGGCGGCCGGCCTGCGACGGGAATATCAAGTGTTAGCGCGCGTTGCTGCAGCTGCGAGCCATTATTTCCAGTGGCAGTGGAAATCCATTGAGGGATCTCCTGGGAGATGGTGCAAAATGCTGTGGTGGGTTTAATATTAACCCTTGCCACCGCGGCAGCTAAGACTTCCGGCGAAGAGCAACCTTGACTGGTTCCGCGGCTGCCAAGTTTCAGAAAACACAGACCTCATCCCGCGCCGGCGGGGGCTGGGGAGGGAAGCCCCGCGTCTGCCTTTGACAGTTTCACACCCCGCGCTGTCTGTTTCACGGCGGCCGAGAGAGCTTTCGGGGAGGGACGCCGGGGACAGGAATGCGCCCACATGCCTTTTTCTTTTACAGTTGAATACGCACCTTAAGAAAAAATGGAAGAAAACTAGATTACATTACCAGGCACACTTACGTTTTATGTCGACAGCTCTCCCCCCCCCCCCCCCGACTTAATTTGAAATGCCTTTATTATTGTGTTGCCTTGCTTGTTTAGGGAAACTCGCACTGTGACCTCCTGTGTAGTGTTTTCTCTTTGGGGCAAATTTCAAGTGAGTTACCAAGTCCCGAAAACACACACAGAGACATGTCCAGCGCCAGGTTTAACCTGTCCGGACTGTTCCCATGTGCACATCATTGCAAACGCGGATGCCGGTAGAGGAATTCTAAATGTGTACACGGGCCAGCCTGTTGATGAAAAGCCACACCGTTCCGTTTCCACCTAATTTCTGCAGTGAAATCGCTGCGATTCATTAGTCAGGTCCTATGATCTGGACAGAGACCTTAAAGCAGGGTTTCTCCACATTCGCTAGGGACATTTGGGGGGTGCAGAATCCTCTATTTATTATTGGGGGGTGCTGTGCACTGTATGATATCCCACAGCATCCTTGGCCGGCAGCACCCCCTCCCCCCAGCTGGGACACCCCCAAAACGTCTCCAGCCACTTGTCAGGATCCCTCGGGAGCAAAACCACCCCCGGCTGAGAAGCACGCACTGGCTTAGAAGAAACGGGGAGAAGGGAAGAGCATAAACGCACATCTTCCAAAAAAAAAAAATTTAAAAATCTATAAACAACGTCCTTAGAGCCTAGAATGTTTTACACTCAGGATCTAAGTCCCTGATCGCAAATCGTTCCTCGTCCCTATTCCCGCGCCGTCTTCTGTCTCTCTGTTCTCCCCTGGGGTGGACTTCCTGCGCGCTTTCCCTACCTAGTGACTGCTGAAACCTTCTTTTCAATTTCCCTGAGAATTAAAGCCTTCAGCACTCGCACTTAGCTCCAGGCTGCAGGCTGCCTCTGTGCCTGGCTCCTGCTCTTGCGCTTGCACCAGGGAAGCGCCAGGTGGGAGGAGGGGGGGCGGGGAGGGGGCATGGACTCCCCGGGGGTCACCAGGAAGCTGCCACCCCTCCTGGGGACAGAAGCAGAAAGAGAGCATGACCAACAGCTGGTGCCCCCCCCCCCCCTGCCTGCAGCCAGAGAGCGGGTGCCTGCCACGGGCCATCCGAAAACCATCCGCAGACACTAGTTCTTAGTTGTGAGAAAGCGCAGCTTCGTCCCACTGCCGCGTTTGTGTGCAAACACTGGTGCCCTTCAAGCCGCGGCCCCTCCAGCCGGCGAGCCCTGTGTCCACCCTGTGCGAGACTCCGACGGCTCGGGGAATAGAGTTCTTCCAACTGCTTTCTAAAGGAGCCTGTATTCCCACAAGAACGTAACATTGTTAAACAGCAATTTCGGCTGAAAGTTAACAAGGTTTTAAGGTAGTTAAAAAACTGTGAAAGCCCAATGCCCGGTGTGAAACGCAAACCCTGTGACATTCAAATGAGCGGGGGAGGCTTTCATTTACTCGGAGCTGTGATGGAGGCTGAAAATGTTTCTTTGTTTTAAAAAACAAATCCACGGGCCAGGGTGCAAAGACACGTAGGATTCTTAAAGGTTGCTATTTATTTTATCTGTGGCTAATGATGAGCTGAAAATAGTTCACTGTGTAATATAGGTAGGTGTTTTCATTTATATGCGCTATATACTCTGTATTCTGTCTCTATCTCTATATACATATCTGTGTGAATATATATGTATATTATACTTATATGTAACCTACTTATATATTAAGTATAGTGTATGCAATCACTTAAGCATATGAAAAGACTTTGAAATGTATTATCATGTTGTAGTGGAATGAGTATTTGAGTATGCATCAAAAAACCAGGATTCAGTCCTTAGCTTGCTGAGGGACTGTGGACTAATAACTTTATCAATATTTCAGCCAATCCCAAGTTTTCTCCTACGTAATCTGAGAATACTAATACCCTAATATTCCCTACCCACTCCAAAAATTATAAAAAGGCCTTTTTTAAAATGCAAAGTATATCAAATATATAGAAATACATACGTATATAGATATATTCCTAAGGAAACGAAGTACTGAAAAATTTGTAATTTCAAGCTACTACTTGAAATGACTTCTGTATTCTGTAGGTGATATATGTCATGTCAAATACCCACCTATGTAATGAGCCATGCAAAAGTTCCATATCAGTGCGATAAAATGAGTCAACATACTGCTGTGTGTTGGGATCCTGGGGAATAGGGTAGGGTCAGAACACAGCTCTTTCGCCAACCAGACTTTACCTCAATATAAGCTTCCCCAAATGCTGTAAGATTTTTAACTATTGTGCACCCAGCATTCAAATTTAGCTACTGAAAGTATGATTCTGAATGATATAATGAAAGGTCTAATTTATCTTTTGAGTGTTGTACTGTAGCAGAAACAATATCTGAAAAGACTTTTGGGTACATGCATATTGATTAAATGGTATTCATTTTGATCACCTGAACAGAAGGATCAAGAGAATTTTATTGTACACAAAAGTATTCATCTGTAACAAATAGTTACAAAAAGTGAGAGATGCCGACTTTCCTTTATCCGTGTTATTAAAATATAGTCATTAAATATCTCATCTCTAAAAGCATAGTAGATATTCTTCCTTATCTTTTATGACTTTTTTATTGTAGTCACTGTTTATTAGACTTGTGATGAATCTGATTTTAAAGACACAACTTTCAAGTCAAAAGACTTAAAATTGGTATCATAGATTTCTTAGACTTTGAAATCAGTTTTCAATTACTGGACTATTCAAGTGTCAGATAAATTAGGGGCCAACAAGGAAAAGTAAATGAATTATAGTAAATCCATATGATGTAATAGTTCATTGCATTCACAATTATATAGTAATAACCCAAAGACCTGAGACTGTCTTCAAAGCATAATGTTAAGTAAAATCTCAAAATTCTGTAGCTAATATAATCTAATGTTAAGTATATTTGTAAACATATACACACATATGAAATGTATATTGTGATATGTGTGAAAAACTGATATTAACATACATGAAATGTATGAATAGTTCATGTGTGCATATATGAAAAAGACAGGAAAAAGTGATCAGTCTGATGATATATCTCTGGGAGGTAGAAGTATGAGTCATTTTAAATTGGTATCTGTATTTTATAAATATGTGCAATATTGTTTATTATTTTATAGTCAGAAAATAAGTAGATGTTTTAATGCTATAATCTTAAAAATTATGAAGAGAAAAAATTAAATAGAAAGTAAGAAAGTTCACATTTGAGGTGTTGGTTCTGGAACAGAATGAAATATGAAGGTGATATGTATTTCCACCTCCAAGTGAGTTTTAAACAGTGCAAAGTAAAAACTCAATTTGAAAACAAATTTTGAAAGGACACTAGAAACGTGTTCTGACAAAGAGAATAAAGAAGAGACTGTATTAAAATGCTCTTAAAATCAGATTTTTAGTATATAATATTTATTAGAAGAGTTTCACTTAGCTTATTTTTTATAGATGTCCAAATCATGATTTTAAAAAAGTTTCATTTTCAACTATAATAGACATATTTTATTCAAATATCAAGGACTTTAAGGCATTGGGAGAGTTAAACATATAAAAATAGTCCTTTCTCTATTTTGGTGAACTAAAATATTCAAACTTTTGCATGTATTTCATTGGCAAGAATAGTCAGAGCTTTTATGACTTTTCAAGTTGTTTAAAATATTACATCAGTAAATACAAACTCTCATTAAAGCATAATATTATTTTAAAAAACAGTCTGATGACATTTCTTTGAGCTATAAAGATAATGACCGCCAATGGTCTCATTTGATAGGCTTCTGTTTGCCAACTACCTTTTGTTTAAGTGTAATTTTTATAAGATTAATGTTTAGAGGTTGAGTCACAGACTGCAGTACCATTGCCCTTACTAGTCTGTGATTTTAAAAAACAAAAATCATTAATGAATCCAAAAAGTAGAGGTGGGGCGGTGGGGCTGCATGTGGTGTCAATACAGTTTAATTAAGTGCAATAATTCCCCTTTCCTGAGGTAGCTGTGCTAGGACAGATTTCTCCTCAGAGATTTACATTCTGGGGATCACTTTTCCGCCCAACCATCAGATTCATCTGTGGGATTCTACTGCCCTCTGTTGGAACACAGCGGAAGTTGCCATGGCTCCCCATCTTATCAGACCAGACATTTGAGGTTCAGTTTTTCATAGTTTGGGTTACTTCCAGCTCTTCATAGAAATCTTCTGAGGATAATATTGTTTTTAAGAAAGTTTGAAGTAAAGGAAAGGCTGCTTAACTCCCTCGCAGGCAAACTTCACTCAAAAACATGTATTTGCATGTTGAAAATAAGCTTGGGCTTCTTGGCTATCATTTTTCTGTCGATAATATTTGTAAGAGCTTTTGCCTGTTGAGACAGAAAGAAATCTTGTCGTTGAAATCCGGCAACATCATTTTTCTTTTTTTGACCTAAGGAACCAGGCAGAAAGTAGGATCATCTAGGAAAACTAATTCTTATACCACTGTGTTAGTAGTATACTTAAATGCTTAGCGATCATAAAGACAGACAAGATTCTTGCAAAACTTAAAATGCAATAAAATCTGCAATTCATTGTTTGAAAGCCTTTCACAGAATGAATTTTCTCAACATGGGCCCTTGTTTCGGGGCAGAACTTTGGAGGCGGAGGCCTTTGATGTGGGGGGCAGATGGCGAGCTGAGCGCTTCTCGCACAAATCCTCCACAAATATACAAGAAGAGGTGACCTGGAAAGTCACCTTGCAGAGGAGTGCAGAAGTGGCCAGAGGTGGGCTCAGAAGGGCCCCAGGCTAGCTATCTGGCTGGAGGCATGGTTACTGCTGGGATGTCCGTTTTTCATTCGTTGGGTAGTGCTTTTCAGCTAAAATTTGAAAATCTCTCCTCCCTTTTCAACATCTGGTTTAGCCATTCCTTGAGAGACAAAACAGCCCTTTCTCTCTCATCCCATCTATTAAAATGTACCTAGTCCCTGAGACAGAAATGAATGACCATGTCAGAACTGAATGGTTCTGCCACAGTATTCTGTTAGAAATAAGCCCCAATACCCTAAAACTAAAATATTACAGTAGGACAATCTTCCACGATGCAACCGATGGGAAATTAGCTCGGTTTCCTATGATATCCTGGGCAGTCATTTGTTACATCCCAAATACATGAAATATTCTAATGAGTTCAATTTATTTCTCTATTGGAAGAGCACAATAATGTAAGTCCTTGAATCTGAACCCTTCATGGCTGCTAAGGATTTTAATGTACAGTAGATTATTTTAACAGTTTTTCAATGAAGTGTTTCCAAATAGTACTTACTATATTAAATATGCAAAGAAACCCATGCGTGGATTTATTCATAATACTTAAATGTTGCAGTAAAAGGGGAAGCACTTAGAATGACACTTTAATTTTAACTATAAAGAATTCTTTAAAAGTGTAGTCCTCCTATGGCTCTTTTTTATCAGTATAAGATTTCCTAAAATAATGAAAGCTCTCTCAATAATAAGAAATCTCATTCTGAAGAATTAATTTTACATCTGGTGACTTTTGGGGGGTTTTGTCTACCATTAAATGCAACAAAGCAGAACAAATCAAAAATAGCAAAAATGTATTTATGTTTGTAAATTGTTAGTTATCTGCCAATGTGGCATATTTAGTACACAATGATCAATGTGTACTCAAGCTTCTTGCATTTACCAAAGCAAATATACTTGAAGCTGTCAGTTTTATGAGTAAAACTGACATATCATATATACAGGTATCATCATTGTTAAAGAAAAGAGAGACCAATATATTCAGTTTTAAGAAATGACAAAAAACTAAGTTGTGCATTACAATGTAGAGTATTTTGTCTCCACTAGCATATGCCTTGCATATATATGAATAACTATGTCAAAATGTGGATTGAGACATCGTCGATAATTTTATATAAGTTGTAAAAATGTATGTGTAATTAAAAAAAAGCATTCGTTATTATAGGGACTAATGATTACTCTACAGGTGATAAAATTGGCTTACACACAAAAGTGTTATTGTTGAGAACTGTGTGAGGTCAGAATTCATGAATATTCTAAAAATCTTTTTACACCGACCCTAAAATTTCTATAAACCGTCTTTGTTTAAAATCAAACTTACTGCCATGTGTAGTTAAGTTTACATTATTTTGTGACTTATCACACAGAACAGGAGAAAATGCATCAATAAAAGGTTTCTAAGATCGCTTATGTTTATTAAGGAGAGAAGAATATCAGTTAGTTCTATAACCTAGTCGTCTTTGGAGAAGGGGTAGGCACCACATATGGTGTAGTGTTCTCTTAGAGCTCTGCAGCCAACATGTACTGGGCTGCGGTGGAGCAGAGAGATGCATGCGTTGCTAACTTTTTACCTAGGACTTGGTACTAATGCATCCATTGTAGTGCTTATTTGTTCCTGTTAGGAGTCTTGGGGGACAAACTCCTTCCTGTTCAGGCAGGAAGCCGGTACTGTCTTGAGCTGATCTGGGTCATTTTCTTTCTTCCCCTCTTAATTCTTAGTCCCCTGAGCACATACATTCCCTGTCTCACAACAACGTTCGATGACTGAGCCCCCACACTGTTCCCATTTAAATTTTAGCCAAACTAGATAATGAGCAAATCATACTAAAAACCCTCTTCCTTCATTTCAGTCAAGACAGATGGTGAGTTTTCTAAAGGAACTTGGTGAAACAAAAGCTTTTGAGTCTCCTGTATTCCAGACACTGCATTGGACCTTGATAGACATCTTCGTGTAGGATCTTGTCAATAGTTCCGTCAGCCATTATCATTGTTTCCATTTCACACATGAGGACACTGAGGTTCAGATAGAGGAAGGGGCTTGCCAAGGACAATACAGAGGTTTCCAGACACAGACATTTTCGACTACAAGCGTCTCACCACGCTCCCTTCCTCCCTTTCCCCACGTTCCCACCAAAATCTCTCCTCCCCTTCCGTATCAAAAGCGCCTAAAGGAATTCTTTCCCCAAGCAACATTTTAGGCCTCTAGGAGAGCAAATATGCTCCGTAGATAAGAAATATGAAGTTAGTAGAAAAAGAGTGAGTTGGTAAGTAGGATTCCAAGAATGAATCTCAATCCAGCCAGGTTAAACATGGTGCCTTCCAACTTTATGTCCGCACTCAGCCCTCTATATTTGCACCAATGTCTCTACACCGTAAAGACATTATCCTGAGCCTTGCTGTCTTTCCTGACCCATGACAAAGCTACTGTTCAGCTTCAAAAACCCTTAAAAGTCACCATATACACCTACTAGTCTATTTCTCTGACACCCTTAGGAGTCTTAACATCACCATGACTCCATCCTGGCTACTGCCTGAAAATGAGTTATGCTTACTACCCCCACTTTTTAGGAGCTACCTTTAAACACTGACTCTTTTTTGCTTGCTCTTACTAGAGCCCAGGGGAATGGGGTGGTGGGAATCTGATGGGAGGCATGATCTTGAACTTTTTGGTTTGGAAACAATTTTTTAGCTTCCTGCTTCTAAAACATCGTCTCATGTTCTTTTGTGCTACCTGGTAGGTTTCTGTTTTCTGTCTGAGAGAGAACACACAAAGGTAACTTGGGTTTTACTCAATGATCAAGTGTCTTAGTTCCGACCCCAGGGATAGAGGACAATAAAGGAATAAAGGATAATGCTTTTCCATGGGTCCTAGATTTATACACACAGGACAATCCTACTTAATTAATTAAAACTACATAGCATGTAATTGTAATTACCTACAGGAGCAGGCTATTCTTTTGTAATCTTTATAGTAATTTTTTAATTGGCTGACATTAGAAGGTATAGGCAATTGTGTTTGTGGGGGCTGATTTCAAACAACAAACTTACTCAAAGTTAAAGCATTGGCTGTAGTCACTCCTAATATTTTCACCTCCATCCTTTAACACAGGATAGATTGAAGACCATTTAAAGATTATTTAACTTAAATTTATTATTTAAAAATATCTTCTTCTTGATAATAACTAAAAACTGCTTATAATTTAACAATACATTTGGCCGTTTATAGAGCCTGAATCGTTTCGATCCATTTGCTCTAAGTTTCATTCTTTACCATGCAAGAGATTCAGAGTTACTTTTTAAAATATTCAGCAGCCTTATTTGATTGTCCTGTTGCTTAAAATAAATATAAACATGATGGCTCCATAGGAAGAAAAGATAAAATCAACATTTTAAACACACTATTTAGGCTCATAATGAAGGCAAGTAAGACTTATTCTAATTTTACTATAAATATTAGTTGAAACACACATATATGTGTAATTAATAGACATTCCTAGGAAAATATATTATATTGTTTACCTAGTATTACTGAGTCCCAGGTCACAAGGAATAGTCTGGAGAGAAGAGCAGAATATAGTCTATCCTTACTCGTAGGAGAGATTGTTGCGTTCAGGAAAGATTTCTTATTGTATGGACAACCTCTATGCTACCATTGATAGCTCAGTAGCAGCCTATTTGTGGACAAGACATAAAGAATTATATTAAATACAAAAAAAAACCAAAAACATTGAGATGCTCTTACGAGCTCTTGGGGAAATCAGCAAGCCTACCAACTAACAGGAGCCTGATACAAGGTGGCTAACTTCTTTCTCCAAGCTGGCTAAACATACTGTACTATTTACAAGAGATTTTCAAACAAGGGAATCTCGTTTTCTAAATGGTTTGCATGGTTTTCTTTCGTTTGTTTCGCATTTTCTTGCCACATGGGTTAAATTATCTGCCAGTAGAGCAAATGAAGATGGTAACAATCCAATAATCCTCTCCGGCGAAGAGCGTTTAACATTCAGAAACCACCGAAGTTTAATTTCATCCTCATTAGAACCAGGAGAGCCCAGCGATGGGGACAGGGGGCTGATTTAGGGACGCTGGAGCTCATTCTGAAACATCGTGGTATTTTTCTTGAAACAGAAGGTAGTAATCAATGAGAAGTTATTCAATGTGGTTCAGCTCATATAATCCTTTCCTGGTGTTAGTCTAACCACTATTGCTTTGCACTTTTTTTTTTTTTTCAAACCTTAGTAGACTCTTGAAGGTCACATCTGTTAGGGCACATAATGGTTTTTAATCACACTTTTCTAAATGACTAGAACACAAGTATGCGAGGGAGCAGCACTTAAACCGAAGCCTGATCCCTGTTGTAGGACATTTGGGTGGTGATTTTCCGGAGGCTTGAATGCGGAATGGCAGAAACCTCTGCTGAACTCCCGCCACTTGATATACAGCTGAACAATCACGGGCAGGCAGACTCCCACTCTGAGTGAGTCTCCTCTCCCAGCGGAGGATCAGGGAGAGATCACGTTCAATTCCAGGCAAGCAGTGCAGGCTGGAATAATAGATCATCTTTACAGACCCTTGTCTTCAATTCCAAACACCTCTAATGCACCTTAAATCCACATCAGATCAGTTTCAACCAAATTATAATAAGTAGTCACAGCGGCGTATGTTTTTTTCCAAATTTGAATTAGGTGCTAAAAACAAATTTTTCTTCTTTTTTCAACTTCCATGTAACCAGAGTCATTGATGATGTGCTACTGACTACGGCTGTATACCTTGGAACAAAGTCATACGTTATATGATCTACATATATACTAGATAGAGTTATGGCTAAGTGTGCCCCATGCACTCTCAGTTCTAGGAACAGAAAAAACCCAGAACTGGTATTTTTTTAAGAAATCAATTTTATTAATAAATAATAGTGTTCTAGGCCCTTGCTTGGTAGCTCAGTTGGTTAGAGCGTCATCCCTATACACCAAGGTTGCGGGTTCGATCTCTGGTCAGGGCACATGCAAGAATTAACCAATGAATGCATAAATGAGTGGATCAACAAATCTCTCTCTCTCTCTCTCTCTCTCTCTCTCTCTCTCTCTCTCTCTTTCTCAAATCAATAAATAATTTAAAAAATAAAATAATGAATCGATACTGTTCTAGGAAGTGAGGAAAGAGCAGCTACACACAACAAGGACCCTGTTCTCATGGAGCAACTCATCTAAACGTGTCCATGGGACCAGAAAGTCAAAGCGAGCTAGATCATTTGGGCTGGGGGTGAATGCCACAGGGCACGTAACTGAGTGATGGGACAGGGAAAGACAGAAGGAGGCTTCTTATGTTCATATTTAGGGAAGCTTTTTTAAAGAGATATTTGCCCTGAGATCTGGATGCCAAGAAAAAGTTAATTTTGAGAAGATCTGAGTGCAAAAATAAAAACAAAAGCTTTCAGGCAGACTCAAGGGAACCAATCAAGCAATGCAAAAAGGCCAGTGTGGCTGGACGAGGATGAACCCGGAAAAGGGCATTTGTTGTGAACTCTGGTGTTTTGTATCATCAGGCCTTGAAGGCCAGAGTGAATTTTTCATGTGGGTGTCAACGTGGTTGAACAGGGCTCTACTTACTAGTCAACATGCTCGACTGTAATACTATTTTTTTGTTTTATCTAAAGACAATCTGAGGTCCCCACTGCCCAAGCTACTCTGAGGTGCTAGTATATTACAGATCTAAACAAGACAGGCCATATGATCTCAAAGAGGCAGGAGACTCTTCTTCTGTTTATGAAACGCATTACCTCATGGCAGCAGCAACCTTGGAAAGTTATCCTACATGTTCACTAATTCAATAAAAATCTAAATTACACCAACAATGTGTATAACAGATAAGGATAACAGAAATAAAGAAAATAGTTCCAGTCCTTAAAGAGTTTATCATAAACACTCTTTTTTTTTTTTTCACCATATGAAGCTGTTGAGGTCAGAGAATGGGAAACTTGGTTTGATTTTTTAATTTAGTCATTTAAAAATGGATCCTTTGCGTTACTGACTGGACATTGTTCACATTATAGCATATGACATGTGAAGCTCTGAGAAGAAAATACTGGCTGCCCACCTGTGTATGTCCGCAGCAGTTACACCAAGAGTAGCAATACGTTAACCAGGCCATGCCAAGGAGAGGAAGTCTGAATGATTATAGTCATAAACTCAAGTTTACATTGTGAAAAACTGGCCCAATAATCGTGTGCCAATTCCATGCATTAATAATTTATTAATGAGCTGTTCCATGGAGGGCAGGTGCTATTCTGGGCAAAAGTGATTCTAAGATAGAAGGCATTCTCAAGGATGTTACAAAGGGAGAAAGACAAGTTTGCCATTGGGAGGCAGGGTTGTCAACCCTCTCAGTAAGATAGGAGCATATGAGACGTACTAAGCATCTGAGATTCAAGAAGTTAAAGTAGAAGGAACTCCTAACAGCCCAAGTGTCTGGAGATGGGAAGAATGCTGGAAGGACTCTTCCTGGAGAGAACTGAATTGAGCCTTAGACAAGAAAACCTGCAGTCAAACAAGGAGACTTGAGGACGGAGTGAATGTGGGAAGTAGGAGAAAATCACAGGCAGAGGAAGCAGTGGGAGCCAAGTCGTAAAGATGAGAGGACAGAGCATGTAAGGAACCATCTAGAGAAATAAGAGGAGTATATATATTTCCATTTTCTCCCTTCTCAAAGAAACAATCAGGACAAGTGTTCTCTTCAATCCAATGCACACATTCAGACGCAATCAGGATTGTGTATTTTTCAGGAAAAATATGTATTTTTTCCCACTTGGATAAGCTTTCTCCACAGTGCCAAGATGGTTGACTATAGCAAGATTCTCTTTCCATTGTTTACTCACTGGCCCCTTGCGCCTTCAGGGGGCATTAAGCAGGAGAAATGAAGAAGAGGAAGCACAGACAGATCCATTTTCCAGATTGTCATGGCAGGAATTTTAACCATTAGTTTAAATCCAATTATATCCAGCATGATAGATATCCCAGGCACCCACAAGACTAAAGGTTTTCAACAATCCTTTTAAAAATGTACTTAAAAAGTAGCTCTGTTCCCCCAAAATTGTGAGTTCCCAAGCCAGAAAAATGCAAGAACTCATATGAATTATCACCAAAGAATACATTTTTGAAGGTTTGCCTCTTTTTAAGAATCGTGGAAACATTAGTGAAACCTCATTTCTGGCTTTAAAACGTCTTGCCCCAAAGTCAAACACCCTACTGGTTTGGGTGCTGTTCCAGTGCAACTGAACTGAAATATGTGCAGTGATTCTGATTGTTTTCTTGAAGTTCACTATCAAATACCTTGCTTTGGGTGGGCTCTTCTGCAGCTGGTGGACATCTTACCTGCTTTAGTTACTGACCCACCTCTGCAACGGGAACTTTGCAATCCTTTTTTTTTTTCTTTTTTTTTACTTTAAAGTTGAAAATCACTAATAAAGGGAGGAGGTGGGTCTCAACTGTCCACTGGGATGTGGTTGTGCTTTTGATTTGACACCGTGTGCTTGTTCGGGCATCTTCAAAATAATCCCGGATTTCATCGACGCCATGAAAATATCTACAAGTATCTAATTTATAAGCATCCAAAACCAAAGAAATGGAGCCCATTTATTTAAAAACGTGACCCTGTTTTTGAGACAAAGTTACATTGCTTCTCCAACAGGAAATCAGGGGTCGGTCCATTGGACTGGAGTTGCTTTTTTGAAGCCACGTGACAGAGGAATGTGGCCGGGACCTGGTGGCACAATTTCTTTCCAGAATCTTAGGAGTGCTTTTTTGTGTGTGTTTTTCCAGTTGATATCCTTTAAATAACCTTTAATTTTTCTGCGTTAAAATCTCTATTATAACAGGGAAAATTGAGGAAGACACTTATTAAAAAGAAGCAGTGGCACATGTGGTTTTATTTTTACAGCCATTCAGTGTGTTGATATAAAGTAATACATTTGAGTCAAACATCATCTGTGTGAGTAGTTAAAGCGAAAGCTGATCTGACTTTGCACTGGGGGTACAACTGGCCATCCAATTAGCAAAATGATTAGCCAGGCTAATATCAACAGAACCGTTCCTGTGTCAAGTTGACAGTTCCCTCCGAACTGTCCCACAGGACCCTGGTCCGTGATCCACATAGTCTTTCAAGAAGCGCCATTCACTGGGTTTCTATCACAGACAAGAGGGTTGTTTTTTTTTTTTTTTCCAAGAATACTTCAACGGTTTTCTGAAATTTGGAAGATTTTGTTTTAAAAAATATATCATTAATTCAGCCCACCTCCAAATTATTTTCTGGAAGAGTTGTGAACAAGGGACGTTGGGTATGAAGTATGTCTTTGGCTTGTAGCTAAGGTGAGTTAGACTAGTTTAAGTGTAAACTATTTAAGACTGTGATTTGAATATATACCCTCGCTTAAAACACTTAAATCCTGTAACTGCACTTTAAAATAAATACCTGCAAATCATTTCCTTATTGATGTGATTACCAAATGTGGATGTCTCGACAAAATTATCTTCTTGATACTCTGCTTTTTCCAGACAGTTGAGTGGCCCAGGGACCTCAACGTTGGAAAAACACACACCTTTACTTTGATATTAGGGACTTGACTAAAAGAAAGTAGAATTAAGAGCTTCATATCAGAAAAAAAATGACTAAACCTATTAACATTACAGCAGAAATTCTTAACCTGGGTAGAAATTCTTAATCTTTGGATAGGCTCAAGGAGTCACATAAGGCTCTGTAATAAGTGTGTGCCCCATTGCCTGTGCTTGTATGTGTGCATGAGTGTGTGCATGTATACATGTGTATTTTTCTGGATTGAGAGAGTATTCTATAGTTTTCATCACGTTCTCACAACAGTCTGGAGCTCAGGAAAGTTTAATGACCCTGCTTGCCAGCACTTCTTGCACCAAAGTCAACTCTCAAAGGAGAGAGTGCTGCGTATCTTCCATCTGGCCCTATAGATAGACCCTCTATCTGATCTTCCCCACCCTGCCCCTGGGCCTGGGCAGCTGGCCTGCAGGGACCACCTCCACTGGCTGCTTGTGGATCCCTGTTAGGATTAGCCAATGGGGGAACAATGGAAGGATATCAGAGGGAGAAAGGACGGTTCATCCAAGTATTCATCCCTCTGTCTCCAACACACGCTGTCTATAGCCTTCCACTAGCGGTCACAGGTCCTATCAGGTAGCCCTGTTGTCACAGCTCTCTCTCTAACTTCCTCACCCCTTCAGGTCTAGGGGTGATAACAAAACCATCATATGTGTATATGAGTTGCATTTTATATTTAGTGGGGTTCTTGAAAAGAGTATAGAACTTATTGGAGCACTTCAAAATCATATTTTAATATGCAAACCACTCTTTATTTAATTTTTAAATAATCCTTTTAGTAGCAATCTTGACTCAGTTATATTGGAAAAAACTGTTATGCTGGATTTTAAGGTTGTGGGCTATGTACAGATGACCACGGCGATGTTTCAACCTAATTTATTCTTCAGCACTTCTTTGAGCTTGATAAAATAACTAGATTATCTTTAATCAATAATTTGTCTATAATTATTTACAAAATATCTTTTAAAAAGATTTCAAATAACAGGATTTGGATATGTTAAGCAATTCCTTAGGAAAATTGAACTTGTTCAGTGAAAATGTATTCGTTTGGATCAATCAAGCCTATTTTCAGTGTCAATACTTTTTTCAACCACTCTGATATCTGCACAACTGCTACATCAATCAGCTTTTATTTCTATAACTGTTTTATATCCTTGTTTTGTATTTATCATTTATCTTACTTAACAGACATCATACACATAGGCATTGTGAAATATTTTTGCCCTTTGAGTTGAAATAATGCTTTTTCCTGTTGCATTAAGAAATTCTGAAGGTGCATTTTTACAGCATTTTTTCCTGACCCTAAACTTGTTTTGTTCTACAAAAATTTATTCTCAAGCTTATTTAAGCTTAGAGCTACATAAATAAGACTCACACCTTTTAAGCAAAAGAAAGGGCAAGAGTTGTGATCTGTGTCAATCAAACCCATTCTGGTACAAACTTCATTTTCATCTTATTAGACACGAGTTATTCATGTGCCGATTTAATAGTAAAGATCATACAAGAGCTCACAGAAAATTAGATATCCAACTCGATGATTCTAAGTCCTTTTTTGAGTAACATTTTCCCCTAAAGTAGTTTCATTTGGGCCAGGTCAGCAAAGATGACTCCATATGTCTTAGTTTGCTGGGACAGCAATCAAAACATACTCTTAGACAATGCGTAAAATAGAAATAACCCATAATTCATACCCGGGGTCTTTATTTAGAAAGCAGCATGATATATTTTATTGTTGGGTAACAAAAATCTATATTGTTTAAAAATGTCTGTAATCTGAGTTCTTTCTTCCCCCCTCCTAAAGTGACATTGACTGAAATCTCTCCATAAAGAGAATTAGGCTGTTGCTTCTAGTTCAAATGCATACCCTTCATTTCCTCTAATTTTATACAATGTAAATAAATACTGTGTGGTGTTCAGAGGCTACTGGAAAACTCTGAATACCGATCATGTGTTCTAAATAAGGCCTTCTTGCATAAAGAATTGCCTTGGAGCTCAGAAAAGTAATAGTTGCTAAGCAGAAAGGTCAACAGGAGCAAGTGGGCTTTTTCCTGTATTTGTCTGTGAGAATAAACATATGGAGGAAAATGTCCCTCTATAAAAGAATTTAAACAAAGCAAAAGTCTTCAGAAAATAGATTGCCATGGAACGTTTATTTAAACTTAAGACTCCCGCATGGAATTAGCCACGTTACACTGAATTGAATTGAATGAATAATTCCACTCCAATACGGTCTATTTTCCTTTCATTTCTGTGAGTAATGTTTGGAATATTTTTGCCCCACAGAATATGAGACATTTCAACATCAGCAAATTGAGCACAAGAAATAAGACCCTGAAGAAATGGACCCACTACTTCAGGGCTAGTCAAACGCGTACCGATTCAGATCATTGCAGAGGGTGAAGGGTAATATCCGAGATTTTAAAAATGACAAGATGTCACATGTCTAGCATTCGTTAGAATTTTATGAATTCTACAATTCAAAATTGGTATTTCAAAATGCGTTGCTGTACAGAACATTTTATATGGTTTTCATAGTATTTCACAGGCACATGAAAAGCAAAATGGAACAGCTTGTTTATAAGTTTGGGAATGTTGAGATTTGTAACTCAGGAGAATATAAGCAATTTCTTTCCCCCCCAAAAAAGGACTTTCCCATTCTTTTGGTTGAACTCTTGTAAACAATCTGCATTACCTCTTTGTTCCTAACATATGATATAGTCTTCTGTGAGTTGCTACTAACCTTTATAATAAGCCATCTACCTAGATAGGGCTCTCTGGGTAAATTTACCAATTTACCCATAACATATCAATCATAATTAAGAAATGTTGAAAACTTCTAGCAGTACTAAAAATTAAAACCAAAAGGTAACATATTGTTAGAATCTGCACTTTTTTTCTAAAAGAGCTGTTTTTTTAAAGGTGAGATAATGAAAAACATGGAAAAGAAAGACAATACACGTTCCTCCTTCTCTTTCTCTCTCCAATGTGCTTCTTTCTTAAATGTCTAAAATCTGGGCTAGATCCATAACAGGGTGACCATTACTCAATTCTGTGGCCACCAAGGTTCTAGTGGAGAAAAGGGGTGAAGGACCTATAACAACACATCGCAAAGGTATAGTCATCACAATGAAAAAGGGAGAGAGGGCCACTGCTCACAGATATTAAAACTTATTATGAAACCACATGGATTTTTAAAGTATGATACTCAGACAAGAACATATGGAGTGATCAAGCATCTAAAAAGAGATATCTCATAAATAATCCATGTGGATACTTGAATTTAGCTGTTTTTGTTTTTTTAAGGTGGAGTAATAGGATCTGTAGGAATGGAAATAATTAACCTATGATAGTATAGCATTTGGAATATTCTGAACAACACATTGCCACCAAAATGAAATCCACATAGATTCAACAATTAAATGTAAACAGGAACAAATAAACTCAAAGAAAATATAGCTAAATATTTGCTTATTGCACTCTGATTAAATAAATAAAGGGAAAGACAGAATTCACATTTGGGGGGAAAAACCCAACACTTCAAAAGTGCTCCATGAGGAACTTATGTCAATGAAATACACAAATTCATTTCCTGATACAATTGATAAATATGGAAACGAATTAAGCAAGAGTTGCATTCTCCTATGCTCTTGGAAATGTAAATCTAGGGTGCCATTCTCTAAGTAATTAGGTAATTTAAAGTTGACCTATTAATTCTATTCCTAGAAATGCACCTGAGAAAATAAACAGAGCAGTGGTCAAATGCTTCTGTAAAGGTATGTGCATTCTTTCTATAATACAATATACTAGAAATGAAAATTCAAAATTTTAAACTTGAATTTAATAAAATTTTGAAAACATGACAGAGTTATGTTGCTATTAAAATGATAAATTGAAGAATATTTGAATGTGAAGATTTGGACACGAGTTACATTCTTAAGAATGAGACATTTTGAACATATATTTTCAAGTCATACTCATTCCACATTCTCCCATTCTCAGCTCCTTTGTATAGAGAATAGTTTGCTTATTACAACAAATGGGAAGGTCAGTTCCACAAGGTCAAGGTCTGGTTTTGTTTTAGTTTTGCTGTTATTTTTGTTTTGTCCAATTTTTGCCACCACCCCTCCCCCCACCACACACACACACACACACACACACACACACACACACACACACAATATTTTAACTGCGGCACCAGGCTTTGGCATGTGTTAGGAGCTCCATAATATCTGCAGCGTGAATGAAGAGATGCATTAAAGACGACACTGTGAACTCTAGTGGCAGCGTGAGGTGAGTTTCGGTTGGGGAAGCTCACACATACAAGGTCATATACTTGACAACAAGAAAAACCTCTTCAGAAAAATACTTTCAAAATAAATTATAGGTTTTTGTGTGTTTGTTCATAGAATTAGGATCAACTTACAAACTATAAACTCAAAAGCATAGGATCCTAAACACTTTTTGCCCCTTCATTGCTTCATTTAAAAAGAAAGAAAAGAAAAACAACAGTACATTTTATTGCTGTGTTCTGTCTAATGCTAACGTATTTAAGAGGCTATAGTGGCCCCTTATCACAGATACTTATTCTATGCCAAACCCGCCCTTTTCTTAATAGGATGTTATGTCAGTCAGCCTTGGAGGATGACTTTTAATCATAAACAGACAAACACACACAAAGGTCACCTAAAGTAGACAGTTGCAAAAAGCTCCCTTGCTTGTTTGTTCATTTTAGTCCAATGAATGTGACTCATTAACTATGGATAGGAATTTTATAAGATATTGTCAAGCACAATAAAACAAAATGAAATAAAAAAACCCTACCATTTCTATATGCTAAGATTTTCAACTCAAATAATAGAACTCAAGCCTGCAGTACAGTATGTACTACTGTAACCAAAGGGCTGAGGGCCGAATGCGTGCAATAAGAAAGTGCATTTAAAGTGTAGAAACAATCTCAAGGAGTGAATAATACAGAATGAGGCACGAAAGGAGTCTCATTACACCATGCATGCCCAAGTTGTCTTCCTCTTGAACAATAGCTGTTTCCCAAACATACAAAAGAGCCTGGTGGCTGAGGGAGGGGAAGGGCTCATTCCCAACAGAAGCAACAGTGACTTTTGCAGACAAGTAGGCATCAAGTGAGCATGGTGTCTTTAAGCAGCCACATGCAGTTTGGTGTTATGAGATCATTGCGTGTAGGGATGCAGGGAAGGTACATAGTAGATGATAAAATGGGAAATCCTCCAAGCCATTGTCTATAATACTAAGAGGTTAGATTGGACATTATATTCCATGGACCATGGAGGTCTATTGAAGGGTTTTCAGCTGGGGATGGACATGTTCCCATCTGACTTGTTTAAAGGTAACAGTTGCAAATCAAGCTTTTTTGGGGGGTGCTACCAAAAGCCAGGGCTCCAGTTAGGAGGGAGGGGCTGTGGGAGAGATGTCGACAACCTGAACTAAGACTACAAATGAAAGGAAGGAATCGGATGCCTCGAGAGGAGTGTAAGAGATGGGCTGTGACATTTATGGGATCTTCATTCATATTCATCCTCCACTTTAGGACTTACAATGGGATTTTATACGAGAAGGCATCCAAGAATTTGACCACATCCTTGAGGCATTAAAAATGGATCCAGAGCTCCTCTTCTCGAGTGGAAAAGTCAATATCATGCAATAACTTTTTTTAAAAGTGAAAATGACATCAGCATCTATATAAAGAATCTTAGGTTACAGAGAGTGGGTTTCGCTTGGATGGGGAGGGAATTAAGACAGGAGCTTCCTAGAAGGCCTCGTCTTTTGAAGCATCTATAGGTTTTTGGTATTTTTTAAAAAATATATTTTTATTGATTTCAGAGAGAAAGAGAGAGATAGAAACATCAATGATGAGAATCATTGATCGGCCACCTCCTGCATGCCCCATACTGGGGATCGAGCCACAGCCCAGAATTGAACTATAACCTCCTGGTTCATAGGTCAATGCTCAACCACTGAACCACACAGGAGGGGCGGTTTTTGGTTTTAAAGGTAAAGTCATTTGAAGTCTCAAAGTCTCATTTATCAGAGTTGAGTTCTTAAAGAGATTTTGCCCTGCTTATTAGAGTAGACATAAATCTACATAGTGGATTATTTCTTCATCCCTACCTTATGTGGTCTGCGGATTAGTGTGAAACCAAATTTGGTGTTGGTTATCCTACAACGTCTCTTGATTTTATTTTATTTTTTCATTGTGTTGGGTACCAGGGAGATTTCCATTAGCCTGAGGCATTTAAGGTTTTCAAATGTTTAAAAAGTTGAAAATCAGAGTCTTCAATAAAACGGTCATTTCTCAAGTTGATTGGTAGGTCCTAGCACTAATCCCTTTACAGAGAATGAAACATTGAAATAATTTTGGTAATGTAGATATGGCCCAAGAGTGTTTATGCCATTTATCTGAACTAGACAGGGCCTGTATGTGGCTGGTATGGTCTCTGAAGCTAATAAGCAGTCTTTTCTAAATGCCGCTCTGTCCTAGAGCAAGGGCCATGCCCAGCACTAATGATTGAAAGAGAAAAGAGGTTTAACGTGAGCCAATTGCTTTTGAGGATTAGCAAAGGGGCTTGGGTGCTCCAGAATATTGCACGCATGTCAATTGCAGCAATCTACATGGTAATTGGCTGGGCCTTGGAAGGTAGTTATAGCTAGTTTTGATAAAATACACAGTTGTCTGAACTTTTGCCCAGAACCAGAAACCAACTAGGACGTAGGCCTTCATTTGGAGAGTTCATTTATGCGTTTCTGAATTTGAGCATTCCCCTGGACTAATGGGACATTAAGAACTGTGGTTAACTCAAGATGAACGTTTGGAGTGGCTACTGCTTGGGTAAAATGATTTTCGTATGTTTTCATATAATCGCTCAATGAGCTGGATCCCATGAGGTCATCCTGGAGACCCACAACAACTAAACCTAAATAGTACGTTGAAGTCTGACTTTTTTTTTTTTTTAATCAAGAACATTATTTTTTTAAGGCTTCATTTGCTCCCCTCACTCTCCCTCTCATCCAGGGGAGCATATTTGGCTCTCTGTTTAAAACCAGAAATGGAAAGTTGTGTTGGTTTTCCTTAATAAAATTCTCACAAATTTGATTTTTAACGTATAGAAGGGAGTTTTCCATGAAGCTTCTTTTCCATGTAAGAAAGCAGCAAAGTTGGCTACACAGAAATCTATAATTAAAAACAAAGATCCCCCAGTTTCCCTTTTGGCTCATTTTTAGAGAATAGGGTAAAACTCATATGAAAAATAATACAGTAATTAATAGGGAATAATGTAAGAAGGAATTCTGTTTTGCGTGCTCACAACTGTAAACCTATGTTGCCATCACCTTGCATGTTAGGCTTCTTAAAGATTGCGTTAGAAAACTTTTCTCCAAGCATTGTGCTTGGTCTCATGTGATACAACCAGAAGTCTTGGCATGAAGGTGAAGCGCAGACTCAGTTCCCTAGACGTGGAAACAGCAGGAACATTGAGTATGATGCCAGGTGCCTGTTGGCTTATATCATTATGCGGGTCTTGGACTTGGAAGTGAACCATCACATGTTTAGTATTTGTTTTCTGTTGCTGTTTTGTTTTCCTTCATCTATAGGTTTTAAGGAGGAGCATCTACAATTTCATAGAAAGCCCTAGATTTTCGTTCAGGAATTAGATGCCACAGCTGGCTCTGGCTGCTAGCTTATTTGCATACGTTTGAGTTTTTCCCCACAGTATTTCATTTAATCATCAACAAATAAGCTGCTCTGTGGTGTTTCATAGTATCTCCATTTAACAGGTAAGAAAATTGAGGGTTAGTAAAGTTACATTCCATGCTGCAGACCCTAGAGCCTGCAGGTGGGACGCCTGGCCAGGCTAAGAGTGACATCCAAGTCCATGCTCTTTACACTCTTAGGAGCTCTCCACACTTGGCCCACTTGTTGAGTTCCTTGGGGCCCTCTGTGAGTTATATGCAAACTGCAACAGTGCTCTCTTTCACAGGGTGTTATGTCTTTGCAATGAAATGACATACGTGAAAATACTGCTATGGACTGAACGTTTGTGCTCCCAAATTCGTATATTGAATTACAGTCCCCGGGGAGATCATGTTTGGAGGTGGGAGCTTTAGGAGGTGACTGTCTCCTGAGGGAAGATTCCCTCATAACAGAGACCAGGGGAGATCCCTGCCTCTTCAGCCACGTGAGGTTCCAGTGAGAAGATAGCCATCAATGCGGAAGGGGACTCCCACCTAACGCCAGGTCTGCTGGCTCCATGATCATGAACTTCCCAGCCTCTAGAACTGTGGGAGATAAATACAAACTTTTTATAAGCCACCCAGTTTATGGTATTTTTTTTTTGTTATGAACAGACTAAGAGGAGTACTTAGCATGCTGTTTAACATATGTGGGAAGTCAATAACTATTTGTTTAATTTGAAGAAATACGCTACCTATGACTTGGGAAGATTAAAATTGCTGAAGGAAGACAATGATTTTTACTGGGCATCCTGGACAATTAATGGTGGGATCACCAGTAATATGACGAAAGAATCTGGGATTTTAAGAAGAGTGTGTATTTTCTTTCTTTTTGGCCCAAAGAGGTATTGATGTACCCTGCGGAGACAGGGGGGAAAAGTGGTCACCAGCTTTTCACAATATTAGTTGACTTTCTGGATTAGAAGGTATCTTTCAACATACAAAATGGATAGCGTCGGGCTTGAAAATGTATGAGCAGTCCAGGAATTGAACAGCTTGACACTATTTCATTCTGAAGAACAAAATTAGAAATCCCCATTAATATACTCTCTGCAGACTGGAGAATATATAAAAAACACAGGCTTGAATTTCATAATGAATTTATGATGTTTTTCTTCGCTGTACATCTTGGCTCTCTCTGAAAGCCACAAATGTGAACATAGGTCATAACGGAGCTTAGAAGATGGAGCAGAAGAAGGAACAGGAGGAGGAAAGGGAGAAAAATGATACCTGCAAAAATACTATACCATTGAAAAGCAGATCATTTTAATGGCCAAATGGGGAGAACACTGTCCAATAATAAATTCTTATACAAAGAAGTTGAAACATTTTAAAAATAACTATGGAAATTGGTATTCACACAGCAAGAATGAGTTTGTGTTAAGAATAATTTTTATATCACATTACTAAAAGAAGGACTATGTGTGTGTGAATATGTATAGAGAGAAATTACATATATATTAATTCTCATTAATTTTTTAATGATAAGTACATCTTTCAAAATAACTGTGTTGCTCTTCTAACCTAGTTTTCCTATTTGCTCTTTTGCCTTTAGAAGATACTTGGCTTTCTTCCTTTTTGCATACTAGACTTTTGCTTCTTCTTCCTGAAGTGCCTTTGTCCTTTGTCCTAATTCCTACACAGTTTTCAAACAGCCCAGGAAGCATTTCCTGTAAGAAGCTCTTTAGCTTCTCTTCCCTTTGTCTTTCCAAATGCTTTTTCTAATAGCTTGTCCACATCTTCACATTCCACTCCGTGCACTTAAAAATCAAAACCTTTTTGAATCTTCGTCTTCTTTAGTCATGTTGGTTTCTGGAAGAGCAAAAATAAATGCATGATTCAATGTTCTTTTAATTCCACATTGACTGCACAATATATAACACAATGGACACTCAATAAATACAGAGCATCCCAAAAATGTACACACACACTTTGAATAATGATAAAGGAAGTGTTTACTACAATACATTTTATTTTAAACATTGAGCTACCAGCTGTTAAAGTGTGTATACATTTTTGGGGAGACTCTGTATTTGTTTATGAACCAATAAGTAACTTTGTGTATTCAGGAAAAAATGTATAATCTCCATTTTCACATTTAGTATTCCAATTTCAAGGTGTCAACATTCATAGAATAACATCAAACATGATGAATTACTTTCCTTAATGTAAGATTACACATGACATTTCCTAAACAGAAGCGTTTTCCCCCTATACCAGAAACTATCAATTGCATCAGGCATCATTAGTGTGTTCAATTACCTTTATTATTAGGAATCAAACTTCTCTATCTATATTCTGGAGTTTATTCGCCAAGCAAAAACTAGAGCATTGAGTTTTGTAAAGCATCTCCCATTTCGATCAGTGTATGCTAATCACAGAACCCTACAAGAGAACTTTCTACCTTTCCACTGCCAATTGTAAGTAGATGAAAAGTGCACATGGGACATTCTTCCTACGACTTTTGGAAACAGTCAGATTAGAGTGAAGAAAGGAACTCCTGTCCTGAAGTCTGCGCTAAGTGGCTTCTGTGGAATGCAATGGGATCCAGATTCTTTGTGTCTGGGAAGTAGAGACCACCAGCATTTCATACAGTCAGAGCAGAGCAGGAATGGTTTCTCTCTACTTAAGTTCATAAAGTGCCATCCACAGCATTGTGTGATGAGGGCACCTCATCAGGAGACAGAGATGTTCAATAGGGCAGGTTTGGGGAGATTCCGTGTACCTCCAAGGACAGACTATGAGGACAGAACAAGCTCATTTGAAGCCCATTGAGCTGATAGGAGATGTGAAAGTCCCCCAGTAAGCCAGACCACCCATTCACCTGAAATGCCACCAGCTACCATGGGAGGTTAGGAAAGAAAAGGTGGTGGGCCCTAGCCAGTTTGGCTCAGTGAATAGAGTGTTGGCTTGGAGACTGACCGGTCCCAGGTTCCATTCCGGTTGAGAGCACATACCTCGGTTGTGGGCTCAGGTCCTGGTCTAGGCATGTGTGGGAGGCAACCAATCAATGTGTCTCTCTCACATTGATGTTTCTCTCTCTCTCTGTTTCTCCCCCTCCCTTCAACTCTCTTTAAAAATCGATAGGAAAATGTCCTCAGGAAAGGATTAACAACAGCAACAACAAAAAGCAAAGGTGTGGTGTGATTTCACCCACTGGAAAGTCATAAGCTCCATGCAGAGCTCCCCACTCATCATGAAGGGCACCAGCATCTGCTGCTCCTCTCTCTTCAGATAAACTGGAAATGAGCATCTGCAGTAGATGCTTGGAGTGAATTCCTGGGAGAACGCAGTCGTTTAGCTTTATGGGAGAAATAAAAGGGCAAGAGTTTCAGCAGAATATTCCCTGACGGTTTAAAATCTCCCCCAAAAGTTCAATGTCTACTGTTTCCCATTTACATCGTTCATACTCTAGGCATATTTTATAAAATGTTTATCTAAAGATGTTCAAACCTTTATGGTCCCCAGTGAGCTAAAGGTGATCCACATGAGGAATACATCCATGGAAGAAACTGGTGCTCAAATCGTAATGGAAAGAAAGTGACATTTAGATATTTAACCTTTCTAAGCTCTTCACACTGAAATCAGCAATAGATATGATACAGCATCATGGAGAGACATAGGATCCATGAGGGGGTCTTCAGTGAGTCCCTTCTCCTCTCTGTATCTTTCCATCACAGCTGTCAAGTAGGGTTCACAACTCTGCTCCCCTTTCTTATACCATTGTTGTAAGGACCATATAGATATAGCTATAGGATGCAAATAAATCAGTGTATTAATTTCTCACCAAATGTAAGTGCACTCAATCTGGAACTCAAATGTTAAAGTGAAATTAACATTTCCAAATCTATATAATAAAAGCCTACATGACCATTACGGAGGAATGACCAGAATGATTGGTCACTATGATGCGCAATGCAGGAGCTGCCCCTGGTGGTCAGTGTGCTCAGAGCTGCCCCCAGAAGCCAGGCTCACGGGCTGGCGAGTGCAGCCGAGGTGGTAGGAGCCTCTCCCACCGCCGTGAAAGCACTAAGGAGCAGTGAGCCGAGTGGTGAGCTGAGCCTTAAGGAGCGAGGGATCCCGGATTGTGAGAGGGATGTCTGACTGCCGGCTTAGGCCCGATCCCCCTGGGTGGTCCAAGACTGTGAGAGGGCGAAGGCCAGGCTGAGTGATCCCTCTGTCCCAGTGCATGAATTTCATGCACTGGGCCTCTAGTGTCTAATAAAAAAAAAACATTTTAGGGAGATTTCCCATGATTCCAAAATCGGATAATTTTAAATAGCTTTGGATTAATGTTTCTACAGCTGTTACATAATTTATTGCCCTAACTCCCTAAAGCTTAGAGAGTAGCATCATATATTGGAGTCAGTGACAGAGTATATTTTTTAATTGAACCGAGTTTGGTTTTAAACGTGGCTCAATAGAGAGACTTAGCAATTTATTAGCAATTTTTTAGGGAAAAGCTATCTTGTCACAAAAAATCAGTGTCATTTTCACATGCAGATATTTGGTTTCTGAGCTATTTATTATAAGGGCTGGGAAAATTTGTTACACTCCATAATCGGTGCACAGATGTTATTTTCCATGAATTATATGATGACAAAAGCAACTAAGTCCTGAACCAAAATTATGCCACTTGCTAACTTAAACTGGAGGGATTCCATTTCTCCTTTCATATGTAATTTGAAAAATTTAAATTCTAGTCTTTTTCTTGAACTGACAAGAAGCTATGAAGCAGGAAAGCATAATTTGAACACTGACTAAATTCAGTTGTGTTTTATCGCAGCTTTTACACACTCAAATCTGACTGGTGAAACTCAGGTGTGTTATTACTATGATTTATTATTATTATTATCACTATTAAATTGTGTACAACCATTGCTAAAATGCTCTGTAATATATGCTTGGCATTCAATACTTAGAATAAAGGTTTTAAAAAATATTTTAAACTATAACCCAAACTGGGATTTTTTAAACATTTTGCAAAGTATCGTGAGATACATACATGCAAATTTTATGGATTTCCTTAAAAATTAAGCCGCTATGACAAACACCTATTGAACAAATGTATAGTATACTTATATTCCTTTGGTAGAGGCCACTGATTTTCTAAAACAATTATTTTTGTTTTATATTGTGTATTTCACTGTTTACTCACCACCTGGAGTAATGCTCAGGTTTTTTGATAGAATGGCACAACCTGATGGTATTTTGTCAAGCGCTACAATTTCCCAAAGGTCAGACTAATCATAAACAGAAGTGTAGTTATCTATTTTCATTATACAAATGGCTTTACACTCTAGCCAGCCTCAAATATGCTCAAAACACACCTTGCCTGGAGCAGGGGGAGGAGGAGTTACCTATACCTCATGTTGCTTAATTCCATACATACTTTTTAAAACACAGGAAATCCCAATAGCCCTTTGTTCTTATTGTTATATAAAATGTGAGTTTAAAAGTTTTTTTTCACTTCCCATGATACATATTACCATTGATTAATTCTAATTAATTTTTTAAATTTTGGCTTACAATGTAAGAATTCAATAAGCCTGTTGCCATAGCTACCAATAAAATGTGCTTCCAGTTTTGGGTGGTGGTTGCTCTTTGTAGACAGAAACAGCAAAAGGAGCTCTAAGTTGTATGAACAACCAAATAAACACTCATTCATTCATCTTGGGTGGTTTTTCCAAAAGCGTTGCTGCCCTCAGCAGGCTCAGTAAATTTTTTTGATGTTCATAATAATTTGGACATCAAGTGACAAGAGGAGAGGGAGTGGCTAGTGTACCACTAGGAAGAATCTTTTTCCATTTTTGTGAAATTGTCCATAAGAGGGGAAAAAAACACAGTAATTTCCTCATACATATTCTAAGGGCTTTTGTGTTGCTTGTTTTCAAAAAACATTTTATTTTGAAATAATTGTAGATTTGCAGAAAATTTGTAATGATAGTATAGAGAGTTCCCAGATACCCCCCATACATATTGCTGATGCATCTTTGTTAAAACTAAGAGACCCACCCTGGGACATTACTATTAACTAAACCCCAGACTTTATTTGAAAGTCACACTCGGTCCATTCATTTCTGTTTTCTGTCCCAGGACTGACATCATGATGCCACAGTGCAATCAGTTGCTATGTCTCCTTAGCTTCCTTGGATAGGTTCCCAGTCTGTCTTTGTTTTTCATGGCCTTTGTATTTTGAGCAGTACTGATAATGAATTTTTGAAATTGCCCAAGGACTTCGTCTTTAACTTGACTAAAAAATTGAGTTCAAGAAAATAACTACCGTTCTATACATACACCTACTTGAGATACTGATGCAAAACGAATATAATGTAGCAAAGCGAGATGGAAGTGTTCAGGCCAATAGGGGACCCTCCGGAGAAGAGTTATTGACATGGTTTTTGCACTATTGGCTCAGGTGGTTGGAGGAGCTATTTGTAGCCAGAACACTAGGCAGCTTGGTGAAGGTTTGGATCAGGTTTTATATTTGAATTCCCTACTTTAGTTGCTTCTGTCATTTGTACCTAACTAGGAATTCAGTGGACACAGTGGCCCAGAGCTACAGGTTTTCCATTGTCTCGATACTGCAAGGGATGACTACAAAAACACAAAAGCATAGTGAATGCAGCTGAAAATTGAGAGTGTAGGATTTGAGGTCTCACTGCTTGAAAACCTTCAGAAGCGTATGCCTGCCAAGAAAAGAAGTTGAAGCATTGCACTTCCATTGCTAAAGAGAAGTGAAGCCAGTACCTAGAAGACATATGTCTTTATTTACTCAAACATAAATCACATGGTCCAGGAACTTGTGCAAGTAAATCGGATTCCATTTGTATGTTTTTCCTGACACATAAATCTAGCTGCATGCAGAATGGCATGAATAATGCAGGAACTGAGCTCCCAGAGTGAATAATTTTTCATGAAAAACCTGGGACTGATGGCTTACCTTCCAGAAATGCGCTTGGCACCGTGGAGACGAACGCAAGGAAATGCATAAGCAGTGTGTGCATCTACTTTTCTCCCATTGAAGTTTACTCTTCTGATGCACATGAAAGTAGTTCTATGACAGTGATAAGTTTCCTCACTTAATGCATTGAACAATAATAATAAATCTTAAGCATGGTTATTCTTATTGCTAATTATGATATGTAGGCCGCACTACTCACAGCAAGCTAGTGAGATGCATAGGATTATATGATCATGTTGATATGAAGAAAATAAGGAGATCTTTATAACATATCCAAGATTGTATACCAGGTCAAGTGCAGGGCCCAGTCTATTCTACCTGACTCCCAAGGCAAGAACATGGCTAAACTCTACTCCTGTCTCAGACTCAGGGTGGTCTCTGATGGCCTACGCTGGTAGGATAAAATAAGCTGACAGAAGGAGAAAAGAATAAATAAAGAAAAACGAGTTTCCACAAAACCCTGATTACAAAGAGAAGAGCCAGTCATGTGCTCAGGCTACTGAGCTACATTACAGCAGACCCAACAATCATGGTCTCAGCAGCCCGACGAGGGACTCTACATAAACCAATATTCACATCCCATTTATCACCTGCTGTCCGAACAGTTTGGAGGGAAAAAAAGAAACCTTGACTTGTCATCATACCTGAGGTTATGAAGGCCTCCATTCACGTATTAAAAATTTATTCTGCGATTAACTCAGAGCCAGGCGAATGCTAAGTCCTCAAAAGACTGTTGGATGAAAGCATGCAGACAAATAGTCACAAATCGCTCTGGGGATTTCATATGTATATTTTCCTCCAACTGATGGGGATTCAAGGATAAATAAGACGTAATCCCTGGCTTGTGTGGCATTCACATTTTGTCAAGGAAGTCAGGCATCAGCCAAATAATTGCATAATTATTATTTAATTGCAGTTTGAATACATGCTAACATGATAGGAAGCTAGGTTATAAATATGTTTCTTATTCTTAAATAATTTTTACTATAAAACAGAAATGAGACATGTTGATGATACATATAGCATAATTTATAACATAAAAAAGATACAATTGAGGGTTTTAGAAATTCAGGGGTGGGTGATATTTATTAAATAATTTTAATAATTCTTGTGTTTGGAGGAAAATCAGGTAATAATTCATCACAGGACTTCAGAAAATGGGGATTTTAAAAAATAGATTGATGTTTTTCTATCTCTCCACTGGAAATTAATTAAAAAATGCGTGTTTTGCCTTATTCATCTTTGTTTTTCCTTTTCCTGGCATAGTAGGTGCTCGGGCCATATCTGGTAAACTATTCACATTAGGTATGTTTAGAATTGTTTTCATAGAAGATATATTATGAATTAAGGCCTGAGATTTAAGTAATAGATGAATGTAATTCTGGCATTGTCATCATGATTTGCAACGTTCCTTTGAAAATATCCAGAAAAGTTCATTCATTCATTGGGCATTTATAGATCCTATGCATGGTGAATACCATTCAAATTTCTTAGAATCTTCACTGGTTGGTACATTGTGGTTCTTTAAGATATTTCTTCATTGCTGCTTTCAGAGTAGGATTATTAAGCCACAAATTAAACCCATTTTCTGTACCTTAAATCAGGTCTTATCAATTTCAGCAACAGAGTTGATATATTTATATACATTATTTCAATATAGATAAAACCTCAACAATTTAGAGCCTAGTTATTAAAAACACCCATTATGAATGTAGACACAAGAATCCAAGACAAAGTAATAACAAACTGAATCAAGTAAAATACTTATGAAGGCTTATAAGTATGACCAAGTGTGATTTACCCCAGAAGTGCAAGGCTGGTTCAATTTATAATCATCAATCAATGGTATAAACCATACTGATGGAATATAGAAAAGAAATCCTCATGATCATATCAATATAAGCGGAAAGAGCATTCGATAAAAATCGATACCCTTTCATGATAACAGCAATCAACAAACCAGAGGCAACACCCTCAATCTAATGACCGGTATCTATAAATAACCCATCACTAGCATCATACATAATAGTGAAAGCCTAGAAGATTGTTCTCCATAACAAGACAAGAATGTCCGCTCTTACCTCTTTTGTTTAATGTTGTACTGTAGGTTCTAGCCAGGGCAACTAGGCAAGAAAAAGAAATAAAAGATACCCAGACTGTCTAGAAAGAAGTAACTCTATCTCTATTTCTCTAAAGAACAGAATCTTGTATCTAGATCATCTTAAGGCACACACACAGATCAGCTCTAATAAAAAAGTGCCACAAGTGATGTAACAAATGATCAAACACAAGACTTGTATTAGGCAGAGTACTTCTGGAGCTAGCGTTCCCCACATCCTTGCGTGATTGCCCCTGAACTTCTCCGAAGACGTTCCCTTTAAACCGAGCCTTCCTGTCATTTCTCATGTCGACTAGCAGCAAGCCTGACTTTGCAGCCGCTTCTGGGAAAGCACTCCTGAAGTGGCTGACATCTTTCTTTGATTGCAAAACACTCCTCTTTGCTCATTCTGATCTTCGATTCATTTATCTTTTCCAACATGCACAGTCTGTCGGACACACTCGTCACGTTAAAGCTGCCAGAATTGAAACCAACCCACTTTAATGGGTTCCTTTAACCAAGTGAACCAGTGTAGCCTCCCACCCATATGCAATGACTAGAGTTATTTTTCCCCCTTTATTTATAACCCGAAGTAGTTATTAAGAAGGTTCCTAAAATATCTTTCTGGGACTCCACCAATGACGCATGTGTTCAAACCAAACACAGAGTAATGGAACATAAGGAAACATATTTATTAATAAAAATTAATAACAAGCTTCATCAGCAGATATTACATGTATTCCAAATAGACTCAATCATCTGTGGAAGAGGCTGAGTCCATAAATAACTAAGGAGCTGAGAACTGTGATTTTTGAAATGGGAGAGCAACATGTGTTAAGATTATTAAAGTGTTTCTTTAATATATATTTACAAAGATGTTAAGAGTCTAGAACAGGGATGGGCAACCCCTGGCACATGTGCCAAACATGGCACGCCAGTAACTTTTGCTGGCACGTGAAACCCTCTCTTATAATCTTCCATTTACAATTTTTTTCTTAATATTGACTTTTTTATTTTTCAGATAAATTAAGTGTAGGTGCATCTTAGATAAATAATTTTACATAACATGTATACATTAAAAAATAAATGTATTTTTCATCATCATATACTGTGTTTTTGTTGCTCGAATGAATTTTATTATTTCTTCAAGGTTCTTCACATACATACACCTTAAGAGATATCAAGTAGGCGTAACATGTTCTCAAAAAATTAGGGTTGGCACGCAGAAGAATTTTGAGTCAGAGATTTTGCTGGTTTTGGCACGCACTCACAAAAAGGTTGCCCACCCCTGGTCTAGAGCATAAGAGGGAAGTCTGGGCTAGTCATACCAAGTTGGGAGTTATGAGCACATAGGCAGCAATTGAAGCCATCTGACTGGATGAGATATCAACCAGATATTATAAAGGGATAAATGAAATGGGTATGTGTCATAATTTTGAGGAATACCAACATTTAAGTTTCCAAAAAGAAACAGAAATGTGGCAGTAAAATAGTGATAATGTAACCACATGGCATTTAAGAAATGCTTGGTTCAACAGAAGATCCAGGATGCCATAGGCTGCTAGGAAGTCAAGTACAGAAGACCTGTAACATTGAATGGCTAGTTAAATTGGCAACAATGACTGAGTTCAAAAGGCCATAAGGCTCAATGTTCTTACTGAGATTCAGTCATTTTTTAAAATATATTTTTATTTATTTCAGAGAGGAAGGGAGAGGGAGAGAGAGATGATGAGAATCATTGATCAGCTGCCTCCTGCACGCCCCCTACTGGGGATCGAGCCCACTACTGGGACATGTGCCCTTGACAGGAATCAAACCGGAGACCCTTTAGTCCACAGGCCAACGCTCTATCCACTCAGCCAAACCAGCAAGGGCTAGTCATTAATTTTGAATAAACGTTGCAAGGCTCCAGTCAATATGTGGTGTTCTGAAAAAGTGTATTCTGACCAACTTTGGCAGGTTTTATAAAGGAGAGAATTTTGGAAGGTCCTTACTCGGCTTTTTCACAGATTCCTCACCCATATTTAGTCTTGCGATCTTGACCTACGTATCCATTTTGGACTACTGCATTTAATCTGACATTATCAGTGACCTACAACTGTAACCCATGGCAATGCCTTTTGCATCAATCAGTTTCCCTATCTTATTTATAACTTGCTTCTCTTATTTATTACTTAGGCCAGCAATTTTCAACCCCTTTCCATCTCATGGCACACATAAACTAATTGCCGGGAGCCGGTCCATCCTTGCTGTTTCAAAGGACTTGGCATATATGGCATACTGTTCTTAATATGTTTGCTCACCTTCTTGGCACTATGTGTTTTAACCAAGGTCTCCTCTCTGAGAAAGGTTGTTTCCCCAGGTAGGGATTTTCCCCTGAAGTTAGGGAGGGAATAAAACCCTTTAACTAAGTGCCAGGCGGGTAATTAATCACTTTAACTACGAACAATCATGCTTAAGCTACATAATCTTTACTCCCTGGAATGGAGATAAGAAACGCCCTAACCTTTGTAATAGAGATTGATAGGATTGAATCAACTGGTATAAATACAGATGTAACAAGACAGCAAGACACAGAACCAAGAGAGACAGAATCTAGGCACAGAACCTACACAGAACGTTCTCTAGAGACAGAACTTCGCTGGAGAGAACATGGCAAAAGATCCTGGACAGAAACTGGCCTCAGAACCTAGAGACAGAACCTAGCGAGAGAACATGGCAAAAGATCCTGGACTGAACCTGACTACAGAAATTGGCAAGAGAACCTGACTAGAACCTGGTGACTGAACCTGGCTGGAGAACCTGGACAGAACCTGGCTGGAGAACCTAGCGAGGGAACATGGCTACAGAACCTGGCTGGAGAACCTGGAGAACCTAGTAAGAGAACATGGACACAGTACCTGGCTGGAGATCCTGAACCAGAACTTCGCTGGAGATCCTGATCAGAACTTGGCTAGAGATCCTGGCTAGGCTGCTGATCAACTGAACGCTGTCTCCGTGTCATTCCTTCTTCGCAGACTCCGTCTACGCCTTTGGGGACCCCTGGACCTGCTGGGGTTGGACCCCGGCAACTAATTACTAAAATTCTGCAGCACACCAAAAAAATCTATCATGTTTTTGCTGATCTGACAAAATAAAGTAGGTGTCATTTTGATTTGTTCACACTAGATGGCTATTGTTGCGTTGGCTGATGTCATTTTTTATTTGACAGTCTAAGGGAAAAGAGGTCAGGGCCCCTGACGACATAGTCAGGTATTGTACATTTCAAAAATACTTGCAGCACACCAGGGTGCCACAGCACCGTGGTTGAAAATCAGTGACTTAGACCAAAGAAAGGTGAGCATACCTCAGGAGATGCTCAAAATGATCTTAAAGACACAAAAAGCAGGTTTCCTCTGTAATTTATTTCACCTTTTTTTTCTCCTTTACGTGCATTTTATAATGTGCATCATTTATTGGTGCAGTTGTATATGCACATACATTATAAGTAAATAAATATACTTAATGGGGATGTGTGCACATGGTTTTGTTGTTGTTGCTTTTATCCAATACGGATATGACAGCAAAGAAGTTTGGTGACAGTGACCTGGACCATCATGTTAGAGATGCTGATTGCATCCAGCCTCTAAGACTTCTCGGCTGGATGCAATCAGCATCTCCCCTCTAGTCTATTCAGTATCCCATAGAAATTATGTTTTTAAAGCACAAGTTCACGTTGCCTTGAGAATATCACACACAGTAAGCCGGCCCTATGCTGCTCGACTATGGAGCTCTTGCTTCCGGCCACATGAACCACTCATCACCCATCAGACCTCTTGTCACCTTTGCTAAACTTATTTGGCACGTAAGTGTGTCCTGCCTATCCCAGATGACCGGAGTCTTTCCAGTGCTCAGAGCGCAACGCGAAGGCCTGTGCAGCAGAATGAATGCATCTGTGCCTGCTCTCCTCTGCTAGTCCACTTCAGGAGTAGGAAGTCCCCAAGTTTTGTGCTTTATAATTTTTAAATAATTTAAATGGGATTTTTTTCTATTTAGCTTTCATTTCCAGCCCACGGATTAGAAGATAATGTCTAAACACATTTCTGAATAAGCCAACTTTGTTCAAATGTTTTATGCTTCAGTTCTTTTAGTACCCATAAAACCTACCCAGATTTTTATTTGTTTAAAGAACCCACCTTTCTGTGGGGAAAAAAATGACAAAAAATATAGCAGCTAATGCCTCATGTATATGGTTTGAATAGTTAGCTAATAGCTTGCTTTCCCATATGACCAGAATATTAAAATAAAATGTCAGTGTTGAAATGTTTAAGTTTGTCATTTTAAAATTGGTGGACTGCAACTTTTTTTAAAGGCTATATTTAATTGTTAGAGAAAATAAAGTACCATTCTGAGAAAGGTGCCTAAACCTTGTTATATGGTGGAACAGGGCTTCATAGAACAATCCATTCGTGCAATGGCTTTAAGAAATATCATTGGTCATTGTGTCTCCAAAGTAATTCTTGCTCCATCAGGACTTTGATATTATGCAAACCAGATTGTTTTTTTTTGGTGTTCTTTGTAAGGCTCTATCAAATAAATGTGTAATGAAACAATTTCAAATCAGTGCGGGGAAATGCTGAGATAGTCTTTGGTTGCAAGCTCCTTGTATGAGCAGAAATGCGCAGAGGAGCCCATGTTAATATTTTCACATCAGTCTTTGGTTGCAACCTTTTTGAACGAGCAGAAATGTGCAGGGTAACGCACCTTAAGACCTCCACATCTGGCTGGTTATCTGTGAAAACCGAGATAAATCAGTGCAGCCAGGGAAGAAAGCCAGTGCGCTAAAACCACGCTAGAATGATGTCACGGTAAGGAGCCCATTCTCTTTATAGAGTTTAAGAGCTAATTCGAAGGTTATTTTTTTGAGGCTTTCGTAGCATTTCATCTAATGGGAAGCCAATGTGTGCCGGGTCACAGGCAGGCCAGCCCCCGTGAGGTCACAGAGAGGGATGTGAAGATGGACTGGGAGATTGGGTGAATTAGAATTTCTTAAGATAATATTTAAGTTTATGAAGGGTTTTCAGGCCGTGAGACTGTTTCCTCACATCACACGTGACAGAGGATATGCACATGTTGGTTTGGGCTCTGCCTGGGTGCTTTGGGCCAACAGGGTTTTATGGAATTCACAGGCTCCACAAGACAGAACTAATACCCATTATAGAACACTACAGAATATTAGTGGCATGCGAATGGCTTGGATTAATAATGAAATGTAATTTGAAATATCTGTATGGATGCAATACAGTGATTTTTGAATGATGCCTGTTTTTTTAAGCTCATTTTGCTTGGGAACTGTGATTTGGTGCTGAACTGCATTTGATAAAACACTTAATGCCTAAAGTACAGAAGGAAATAAGTAGGCATGTTGGTGTGTGGGCCTGTGAGGCCTTTGAGGAAGAAAGATAAGGGTTAGGGAACCAATCTCTGAAACAATATAGGCCACAAGTGCACATAAAAGTCGGGTTTATTTATTACCATGGAGCACTAAAAAGGTTTTGGAAATGTTGGTTAGCTAACTGCTTGAGATTTGGGGGTTTTCACTTAAGCAGTGGTACATTTTTTGAAACGCAATGTTACATTTTTAAAGGGCCATTGTGAATAAAAGTGATATTTCTCATCAGAACGAAACTAGTGTTTATATGCCCGGCACCGTTGTAAAACCCTTTACAATTTACTGCTGTTCCATTTGTACAACTGGAGAAACTGAGATTCAGGCTGGTCTGTCTGCCGGTTGCAGCGCTGTATGTAGCAGAAACAGCAGTCAAAACCCCGACCATCTACCTCTGAGCTCATACACAGGGCTAACTCCCTTCTGTCTTTGAAGGAAAGATTAGAGACCAAAATCAGACTGCAATACATTTGGGTGACTGCCTTTTAATTGTATTTTAAGAAATTATATTAAATTTATTGGGTGGCATTGCTTAATAAAATTATATAGGTTTCAAGTGTACAATTCTATGCTATACAGCATCTGCGTATTGCATTGTGTGTTCACCACCCAAAGGCAAACTCTCCATCCAGCGGTTGACACTGTCCTGAACTTGTATGTGGAGCAAGAGACGAGCATGGTGGTGTATATTGCCCTCAGGTGTAATCACTGCCTTTCTAGCCTCCAGACTCATGCTCGCTGTGTCCTGCCTCATTTCCTGGGAGGCGTGTGCTCCAAGGAGGCATCAGCCAGCCTTGTGCTTGTCTTCTGGCTTCTGATCTGGTCGGCCAATAAGAAAGCAACCTGAGCATTTCTTTCCTGCCCCATCCCTGCATGAGCACCTGTATTATGTTTCCCTAAACTTTGGTTCCTGTTGGAAGGCTTCTCTCCCCCCTCCCTCCTTCCCACCGTGGTCACTGGATCTCCCAGAACCTTCTCACCTCTGCTCCTTGTAGCCATGGAGAGGTTGTGTGTGGTGAGAGTGCTCTGTGATGGGAAATCCTCAGAACTTTACATTCATAGCAAGGTTAGGAAATTTGCAATCAGTTTTTGAAGTCCTCTTAAGGCCTGGGGAAACTAACATTTAATAAACCTAAAATGAGCATTCTTCCTGAATCACCTATTTCAGAATGCCTGGGTTGGTGTCTGGCTGTACAAATTGTCTCCAGTAGAAAAACCCTCTATATTTTATTTTACTTACAAGCGGTAACAAACATCTTGAAAACAAATATCCTTCAAAGAAGTCTGATGAAACAAAAAGGATTTTGTTCAGATATATGGAATAAATCTTGTGAATTTTAAGTGCTTTCCTGAGCATGAAGAGTATGGAAAAGGTCAGTTGGTTTTCCTAGGCATTTCCTTCGTGGGCAAGCATGTCAAAGGCTTAAAAGGTTTTTGTTTTAATTTTTCTATTACTAGCTCAATTATTATTTATGGCAGATTTTTCTCCTTAGCGCTATTTTATGGTACATTGAGGATGTATTATTTTGTATTAGCATCCTGGCTCAGGATATGTTCCCAAGTCAACAAGTTCAATTAAGAATTCAAAGATCCTATAAGCTAAACTTCTTGGATCATGCCATTGATAATTGTGTCCAAAATTCTCCACATAACACATCATAATTACACATAATAGATATGATATAAAATGTATGGAAATGAAATAGTGAACTGGCCAAATGTTTTTGTGAAGTAAAAGGCTAGTCGAAATAAATTGAATTGAATATAATGAAAACCCAAGACATAATTTCACTTGAGTGCATCTTACGGACATTGAGAAGTCATTTTTGTCATCAGGTCATCTGAGGTGAAGTTTGAGAGGTTTTCAGTGTATTCCAGGATTTTTCAACCTCGGCCCCATTCGTATTTGAGGCCAGATGACTCATTGTTGTGAGGTCTGTGCTGTGCTTTGTAGGGGTGGGCAAAAGTAGGTTCACAGTTGTGAGTACATGGAACACAGCGCTTATTCTTATATTATTATTCATTGATTATTGTATTTTCCATCTGGACAGCTGTAAACCTACTTTTGTCCGCCCCTGCACTTAACAGCATCCCTGAAATGTACTCATTAGATGCCTGTAGCACCACCTTTCCCCCATTGTGACCCTCAAAACTGTCTCCAGGCATCGCCCATCATCCCCTGAAAGGCTAACCAGCCCTCTTGAGAGCTGAGGGTTACTGCGTTCATTTGTTTCTCCCGTGATAACTCGCAACAGATATCAACCTTTTTAGTCCCAATCCAAACAAAGCATTAACACAATAACCTTAGAATTTTAGGCATGAGGAATAATAAAATACACCACTTACCACACATTCACTCTAGGCAGGGGCTTTTTCAACATTTACTGTATTATCCAATCATTCAACTTTTTCCACTTCATTTTGCAAGAGAAAAAGTGAAGGATCAACAAGGTTTAATCATTAACCAGAGGTCACCAAGCTCATAAACTGATGTTTAAATTCGTTTCTTCCTTATCCTGAAACCTCTGTCTCCCAACCATACTAGCTGGAAAAATGGGAATCACTAGGGGGATATAAGTGGCTGGATATTTTCCTTTACTCCTTTTCAAATCTGTCAATCTGAAGAGTTCTTGACCAGGAGCCCGTGGCCTCCTACTGTCGTCCAACTGCACTCCTCACCAGCCCTGTGTGCAGAGACAGATCGCTTAGCCTTGAGGACTTGCAAAGTCTCTATGATCTTGGAAGAGATAGGCCACAGCCATTAATTCTGCTGCAAAACAAAATCTCGTGATGATCCCCTGATATATAAGTAAATATAAATTTAGATAGTCCAAGAGCATAACTTAGTTTATGGGGAATAATAGACATTAAAAAGTACCCACAGTATAAAAAAACATCCAAATACAAACTAAACATGGGTGATGTCTTAAGAATGATCACCAAATTGTGCAAAAGGTTATCCCTAATTTTGCAAAAGTACAGTGTAAATTTTCAGTTACTTGGGGACTGCCTGTATTTTTCAACAGCCAGAAAATCATAACCATAGGAGTATTTTAAATGTCTATGATAAGAACTTAGTGGTTCAGAAAATAAATTTTTTATAATTAAAATTCCAAGGAAAGTGGTTTGTTCTAATTTTTTAAAAAGTTATTATAGTTGAGCAATATGTGCCCCCCCAATATCTGTCATCTCTTCATCTACAAAAAGAAAACAAAGTAAGAAATATAAACTAAAGCTTTTTGTTTTACAAGATTTGTTTCACATTTATATTTTCCCTCTTGAAAATAACTGATGGTATTAAGTTGTGGAGTGGAATGATGCTAGGGCGATATGAACATAATTCATGTAAGTGCTACTTAAATAGGTTTGTGCAGTCAGAGACCATCTATATCACCTTTATTATTCAAATAATTAGGAAAAAGTATATTCAATCAGAATTGCCTAACTGAAATAGGACCTCTATTCCCAGTTTACTAGATAATGGGGAAATCTACATTTCTAACTTGACCCAAGTACTAGAAAAGAAACCCCTTCCTTTCATGGTCATTCTGGTCTTCATCTCATCTGAAAGTCATCTTGCAAATTTGTTAGTGACCTAGCACCGGTGGAAGACATGGGTTGCAGGACAGAATGGGAAACTCATCAAGAAACTAACAGACCAGCCCTGGTCGTGTAGTTTAGTTGGTTAGAGCGTAGTCTGGATACTCCAGGGTTGCAGGTTACACCTGGTCAGGGCACATACAAGAACCAGTCAATGAATGCATCACTAAGTGGAACAGCAAATTGGTCGGTCTCTCTCTCTCTCTCTCTCTCTCTCCCTCTCTCTCCCTCTCTTCTTCCCTCCTTCCCTCCCTTCCTCCCTCCCTCTCTCTTTTCCCTTCTCTTTCTCTCTAAAATCAATCAGTAAAAAGAAAGACATTAATTAACAGACCAGAAAGGTACAGATAAAACTTTAGCCTATACTTGAAAGTATAAAATAACCTGCTATGACCATAAAATGCTTATTATGGGACAGTGAGAGTTAAAAACAAAATACCTGATACTTTATTCATTGATCAACAAATTAGGTAGAGGCCAAAAACATCATAAATTTCCACAATTCTCCACGTATTTCTGTAAGAATTCCATAGTTCCTCCATTCTTCTCTGAGCCCTTGGTGGACGTGACTTAGCTCACGCCCTTTTGGCTTTGTTGTCAAGGCATTCGTATAAGCCATGGGATGTGTTTGTTAGTTCTGAATATAAAACATAAAACATTGGCTTTTATGAGATGCTATTGCGACCATCCAACCAGTACCACTTAGAAATCTTCTTAGCTTTGAAGGCAAGGAAGAAAAAAGGGAACCGAATATAAAAGATGGGTTTGAAGCCAACTCATCAAGAATAAATATGAGGAACTCATCTGAGGGCTATATGCAAACCTATAAACAATGGGCATGTGTACAGTCTCATGCTCCTGGGTTTAAATAAAATAATAAACAGATGTCGGTAAAACTTTTCTGATCTTGGGTTGGCATCCAACAGAAAGATAAAAGGGGAGAAACAAGCAACAACAAAAGCAATATTAAGAATTGAACAATGTGATCTTTAGTCCAAAATACGGCCAGGCTGTAAAGGATGTTGGGCAGCCTATTCTAAATTCCCGCTGAACACAAGAAGACAGTCAAACCAAGAGCAAAAAAAATGTCAGTGAAAAGGCTTGTCATTAAAAACAAAGACGATTACAAGGATCTGTGAGGAATTTTCATGAAATTCAGAACCTGTGTTGCTACATGGAGAATGAAACAGATCTTCATGCTTTTCCCCCACACTGTTCTTCTTGGTGTTCAGGTACCTTTGGTTCATGATTAAATTGTGACATTGACATATTTTTCACAACGTTTTATGTAGAGATGTCATCATTGCTAGAGAGTTTGTTATTTCAAGCAAAAGAAAATACTATAGAGAAAGTGCGTTTCTTAGATTTGTCATTAACGTTTAGAGTGGAACTCTAAGTGTTTTGCAAGTATATGTGTGATAGAGAGGAGATATATATGTCACTATGGCCTCTGGCTGCCAAGTATTTGCTGAGGGTTTACAGAAACGTACACCTGAATATACACAGAGAGCTCCCCTTTCTGCCATACCCATGGTGCTCGGTTAAAAGACAGTGGATGAATAAAAGTCAATGCATATCTGTCCTGAATTGGACCCCCTCCAATGTGGGCTGCAAAATATTAAAAGATCCATACACAGATTTTAAGACCATAGCATACAACACCATCTTTTACCTTTGCCAACTGAGCAGGAAAATTATGACTGACAGCAGAATGAGGGTAATCAGAGAACACCATCAGAAAGGAGTTGGAGTATTCCCACTCCATCTTCTATGCCTTTATCCATGGATATAATAATTATAATAAAAAAATATCAAAGTAAAGAAAGAGGAAATCTGACATTCATTGTAGTTGTCAGTATTAATGATCTAGATACTGAAGAAGAATCCAAATAAGAAAGGGAAGGGAAACAGCATCAACAATAACCACATGCATGCACACATGGACACACGCACACAGGTGCACACACACACAGGTGCACACCCACACAAGTATATACACAGGCGCACGCACATGCCCCAAACATATTTGACAGGAAGTACAACAGAGATATAAAGAAGACCTTCAGAGTATAGGCAGGCACTATTCCTTGAGTCAGTAAGTGTTATAATTTTTTTTAAATCTAGAGAACAAAAAAAAAAAAGGTTGTTCGCCCATCTAACTTACACGGGCATAACTATATCTTGATAGCAAACAGGGGCCCTTGGAAAATAGAGGTAGTTGATCAGGCTGTACCATCACATTTTACTGCAGATGAATTGGAAATATTTCATTACTTACTCCCTTCTCTTTTCCACTGCTTTGACCACAGATTCTGCAGTTCAGTTTATTTCTTTTCTTCATTCGTGAGTCTCTAAAGAGAGAATCTAAACAGTTTAGTGATCTTTATTCTAAATTTTCTGGAAACCACCAGCCTCAGTTCATTATTCTTCTAGCCCCTTTACTATTCTTCCTTCCAAATCTGTGCTTCTATGTTTAGTTCATAATCTCACAATTAACATTCAATTTCCTGGCATTTTGATCTAGGAAGAGAATGAAAATATGATCACTGGAATGTCTGTCATTCATAAATTCAAATGATGACCTTTATCTAATCCTGTTTCTGAAAACTGACCTTTAAGTTTTATCCATTCAAACACTTCACTAGAGACGTGCTCTTGTCTGTGGCCAATCAGATTGTGTGTGCAACTTTCCAGTCCCCCAAATATTTTGGTCAGTAGGACTGGGGATATCCCTTAAGTAGCAAACACAGTCCCTGCACTTACTTCTCTGCATTTACCTGGCCCTGCACAGGGTTAGTGCCTTTCTGAATTTAAAACTATCTTAGGTGAATTTTGTTTCAGAAAATCATGTCCTTATGGCACCTAGGGATGACATTAGACTTTCTTCTGAGGTAAAAAGCATTTACTGGTAGAAATGTAATTACTATTTTGAAAGACCACTCTAAAATGCAGTGTAGGGAATAGATTGGTGATGAGATGGATTTGAAATGCAGTTGAGAAATGTTGGTAGACCAGATGACTATGGTGGGGTTGGGAATGGAGAAAAGCAGAAACCATCTATTTATATTTGAGAAGTAAAATCCTCAGGACTTAGTGATTAATCGGGTAGGGAGGGTTTGAGAAAAGGCTGAGTTGACGCTTAGAAAGTGGATTAAGGAACTGGGGGACACAAAAAGTGAAACAAGTTTGGGGAAGAATAAAATTAATTCATTGTGGACGTGATAATTTTGAGTCTCCTGAGCAATATCCAAGAAAATAAATGTCTGCAACATCAGCAATAACTTTCTTCTGCAGTCTATGTGCAATGATTTTTAATCTATAAAAAGGCAATTCCTAATTCTTGTTTTTTCTCCATAGAATTTTAAATGGTTCTATTACTTGAGTCACAATATCTTAACACAATATTAGATCTTTTCTAAGCACTTTGGAAATCTTTGGAAACCTTATACAAGCTTCCTTTCTGGGTTGTAATATTTTTGGAACTGTACTCTCCATCACTCAGGTTTGGCTGCATCTGTTTCCTCCACAAATTCAGTGCAGATTCAGCCTAAGGAATATTAACTCTGTGCCTTATGAAGTATCGTGTAAGTTCTGAGACTCTTATCTGATCGTCTGAAGTCAGTGGTGCATCTCGCTTGAGCTCACAGATGACATCTATGTTGGAAGCTCCTCCACAGTAAAATTCCTACTGTGTTTATGCGAGTTGTCCACATTTCTTACCAAACACGCGGACAAGCATCGGCAGTGACTAAAACAAGGGTCTAAATATTCCTGATTCCTTTTTCTAGAAAGTTGGGCTGTTTCTATCATGGAGCATTATTTTAGGTTAATTATGACCCTATGGTGAAGCCGGTCATTTTAAGTAGAGATGCCTCATTTTTGCTTTTACATCGAGGTAGAGATGCTTCTTAATAGTATAACACATATTATGCAACAGTTTTTTTTTTTCTTTCTCCAATTCAATGCTATGTTTCCAGTTTTCCCTCAATATAGAGTCACTTAACTTGGTGCAAAGTAATGTGCTGCAAAGTCACTGGTATGTTACAAACTTCTTCAAAAATGCGAATTATTATGTCATGTCACCATGACTCGGGTTTCTACAGATGCTTCAAGTTAGGTGCTAGAGAATGCGCTCATCTTCCTTGAGCTGAAGTACACTATTAACTTTCAGGTTGAAATTCTCTATGTAAACCAGGCAGTTGTCCAAAAAGTCATTCCACGTATGGACCTACTTTATCATAAAATACCACATAGCTGTGTATGTGCCCATTTAATTCATATTAAACATAGGCATTTCCGTATGATTTCCTTTGCCCAGAATTTTTCCAGGAGCTGGAAGGCCATGACATGAGAAACTGTGCTTGACACCTGAGAGTCATAGTGTCCCAAGGGAAGTCCGCCTGACCTTACTCTCTATGATTTAGGCAGATCATTCCCCTTAAAACTGGGTCATGATCATATTATACATGGGATGTGTAATTAGACTAGGGATTCCTCATCTGAGTATTGATGAGATATTGCTCTTGCCTTCAAGATGCTCCCCCATGTGACCTGAAACTCCCTTTTCCATTTTGTTGGCTACTCTCCTTCTTCATATAGCCTTTCTCCAACTTGCCATTGTCTTTTACAACCCACATTGGCCTACCTTCATGTCTTTGCTCGGTGATCCTGGCTACATAAAATATTGTCATTCAATATATATATTCACTGATGTCCCCTATGTGCTAGGCAGTGTTCTAGTTTGAGAATAAATGGTGAAGAAGACAGTCAAGGTCTCTGTTCTTAAGGACTTTGCTTACTGGTAAAAAAAAAAAGACAATTTCAAATAGACAAATAGCAAATGCTATGAAGAAAATGAAGAGGCTAACAGAAGGCTTGGGCCTTCTCTTCTAGCAGGACTGTGTCAGACATTACTCCTCTGAAGGGCTGTGTTGATCTCTTTCCTCTGAGCAGCTAGAGTCTAACCCTAATCCGCATTTGCCCCAACATGTTGGATTTGTGTTTTGTTCTCGAAAAGCCTGCAAGTCTGAACTCAATTTAAAATACCTTTTCTGTCCTTTACTGCAGAACATGTCATGTTCTGGGGCTTAGAGAACGGTTTTCTATGGGATCTCATCGAAGCCTCCTGAGCGTGGTTGTCAGGATTCAGGTGGTATTCTCATTTTCACAAAGAAAAGACCAAAGAAGAGAGAGGTATTACTAGTAAAGGTCTTGCTTCTGGTTCTAAAACTAACCCATAACACAGTTAGAATTTTTACCTTCTGCCTCCCATTCTAAGGCTTGTTCTGTTACTCTGGGACTACAGATACAACAGTTTATAGAAGTCATATCACTTACCATCTATAATAAAATGAAGCGACACTGCCTCCCCCCCCACCCCCCAGTCTTTTGAAAGGGAGAGCCATGTTACATCAGATGCGATTTAACTGTCATAAAAATCGCGTGACTTGCAAGGCATGTGGACTGGGGGTCCCTTTTCTAGTATCTTTCTGTTTCTAAACGCTGAAATATATCAGCTTTTTCTCAGCCCCGTGTCTGTGATTCCTGGGGAAAACTTGGAACCAAACCTTTCTTTTTTTTTTTTTTTAATTGAATGATCTTTTCTTCATGTTTTGGAGATTTTCTTTTGAATGATGAAAAGAAAGTCCTTCTAACACAAGTATAAACAAAACCTGCTTTTGTCACTAGCACCCTGTAGAAAGCAAAGATGAACATTAAATTACTCAGAGCACATGGCTCCTTGCCAGTAATTATTCAATACGAGGTTTAACCAGGTTTATCTAGAATACAGGGACCATGTACACACAGCGAAAGGGAAAGACGTGGTTAAAGTAATTATCTGGCACATTCCCACCATGTAGACAGTCAGTCTGGCTCATTTGGACCAAAGAATAATAACCCAGCACATTCTTTTTGCCAGAAGAAGTTATTTGGCAAATCACCTCAATGTGCCTCAACAGATGAATGAGCATTAAATCTACAAGATGCCAAAAGAGAAAGAAAACGTGTCTGCCCTTGGGTGTCAGGAAGCCGGCAGACAGGACGTCAGAAGGAGGCTTCTAGAAGAAAATGGGCTGGGAATCAAGATAGTTGCCTTTAAATTCTGCGATCCTTTCTGGGGCTTGTGAATGAAGATTCTAGAATCGCCTCATTTTCTCTCTGATTGCTTCATTCATTCTTCCCATGAAACTGCTTACCTTTTCTTGGATGTCTTTTTTTTCTGGGATATGAAGATCAGACTTCTCTATATAATCCGAGCACTGCCGTTTATCTGGTGATTAATACAATGCACTAGATAATTGCACTTTGAAATTTTCTCTTTTTCTAGGTATAGGGATCGGAAGGGAAGGAGACATTGATGGAGAAGCACCAGGGTTGTTTGCTTATTAAGGACTAGTGGCCCAGTGCATGAAATTCATGCACATTAAAAGGGAATTAATTAGAGGAAATATTTTAATATTGCTACTTGCCCTTTCTCTATTATAGAAGTGTCAGAGATGACAGAAACTTAGTAAAATGTATATGAAAATCTCTCTCCTGTCAGTCTGGGGTGTGCCGCAGGACCCAGAGTCAAGTCTCCGCCCACCCATGTGCGTCTCGAAATTGCTTGAGACCCAGACCCTGCTGGCCCCACTCTCGTCAAGCCCCGCAGGGTGGGGGTCACAGCCGCAGGTCCCCCGTCAAGCCTGCCAGGTGGGGAGCACAGCCTTAGGTCCCCCGTCAAGTCCCGCCAGGTGAGGGGGCACGGCCTCAGGTCCCCAGGCGTGAGGGTGTGAGGGTGCGAGGGCGTGACGACCATTTTATATTAGCCCTTTATTATATAGGATAACACAGATCTTAGCACCCAGTACAGGTGACCAGCACCCTTTCTGGTTTGGTTTTGCCCTTTGCTTACAGCTTCTTCATGGTGGTGGTGGTTTCTTAAATGAAGCAACATGGACTAAGCTCACCGAGGTTCCCTCTTCGGAGAACAGTGTTATTCGTTCTAATCGTTCGATCTTGTTTTTCATTTCCAATGCCGAGATAGAAATGAAGGCTATTCTTTTCTTTATTGTATGTGAACTTTGCTGCCATGGGACATATTTCTGAGAAAGCTCAGTGGATTTTCTCTTGCCGCTCATTCTGGTGTAGCGATTGATGGAGGGGACCCACTCTGCAGGCACTTGTCCAGGTTCACAAGTTGCCTCACTGACTGCAAATGGGATGACCTTACTCATTGTCTTGGCCTCAGTTTCCTCATGTTCACAAGAGAAGGAATGACATCCTGTAACGTATAGGGATCCTCTGAGGAATAATCCAGTTGCTCTCTGCATAGACATGTGTTGCTATGTATTAACTGTTCGAGGCAGTAGCAGGCAATGGTCAAACAGGCACAGCCTCCAGACTCAGATTTATCCTGGGACCGTCGGCAAATTCCTTACTTAACCAAGATGTAGAACTGACCTCAACAGTTGGAGTTTTAAGCAGAGAAAGAGGGAAGAAGTTCACCTGATAGAAATGTGTGGATGGCCTAGCAGTCTAGTTCTAAATTTTGCTTCAACAGAGTTTTAAACTAGTTGGTCTAAAAAAACATATTAAAAATAAATTAAGTCCTGTAACCTTTTTTTTTAAAAAAAAAAATGCAATGGACATTTCTTCTTGACTCCTTGCTGTGATTTGAAAGCCCTGTAACTTGACTTGTTGGAATCAGCTTGGTGCAATTGAAAGGCAGCCCTGTGCAGTAACGGGACAGACGAGGAAGAAAGAGGAATTGAGAAGGAGTGTGTGTGTAACCTTGGTCACAGGTACCCTCGGCGTGTTTCTGTTTTAATAATTAATTAGCTTATCAGTTCAGCGATGTGGGCCCAGCGCTTGCAAGCCCGAGCTCCCAGGCTGCTGGCACACTCGCGTTTCCTGGCTGCACTTTCCCTTTAATTTGTCTCCCCTTGAAACTAAAATCATTTAATGAAACCTGACACGTCAAGGCCACTGCCTGATCTTCAGAGCAGGAGGTATGCAAAGGTGGCCAAGTCCCGAAATTGCAGCCCCTGTCCAGGTCGGGAGGCATCACTTTCAGGCCGACAGAGCGCAGTGCAGTCAGGAATGCGAAGAGACATAACTAATAACAAGAGGCGGGAGGGAAAGAATAATATGAAAAAAGCTGCAGGGAAAATAAGTTCGCCACGCAGAAGAGAGAAGATCGGGAGGTGGGGGAAGGAAAAAGCATATGTGAGATTTTTCCCCCCCACTTATTCTATTTCCTTTTCGTCCCCGGTTCAGAGCGGCGGGGGGAAGATTGATACATTTATTAATTCTCCATGCAGAAAGACAAACAGTGTGCTCCGGCCGGAGGGATACAGCGTCTGCCCCAGGTGTCCCTGTGGGGTCTTCCAACGTTGCCTAATGGACTTTGACCACACAGGCCCATTGAAGGAATGCGGGCTCCGTCTTCTCAAATCTCATTTAGACTCAGACATAAAATAAAATCATCCTGTCACAATGCCCTGCTTTCCCCCGCCTCTTCTTTTTTTATTTCTCTTGCTTAATTTGAAACGCAGGGCTAAGAAAGGACAGAAAAAACAATTGACAGGATGTTCAAGCCAGTCTTTGTCATATGACTTTTTTAAGTTGCAAGAACTGAGTCAAAGAAACCGTTTCTTTCTGCAGAAACTGATATGTATGACTTCTCTCTGAGAAACTATTGGAGCAAATATTCACGGAGAAATATTTTCAACCTATTTTACATGTTTATTAACTTAAGATACGATGGTGAGGGAACTGTAAGTTACAAGATCTATGTATTTTGTTAAGAGTTTTTTTTTAAAAGCAGAATGAAAATTATTGTTCATCTTTTTAATTTTTTTGGAGGAGAGCCATGCAGTCTTTCATTTTAGAACTCATTTTGGTATAATTCTGGCAAATAGCAACTAAAGGGGGAAAATCATATGAGCTGAGGTTATTCTGATTTTAATTTTGGGTTTGAGAGTGGGTACATTTAGGTAATGATTTGGGACCCTTTTATGTACATTTCTGAAATTTCCTCAGCACAAGATGAAATCAACAGTCACCTTTACATTACAGAGCAGCCATATTTTGCAAAGTATATTAGGATATTATTAGGAATGAAAATATCACCATTTGAAAATCAATTTACATAGGAACCTGAAAAATAAACATGATTTAAGTTTGAGTTCTGGAAAATGAATTGTAATGGGTGTTATTTTACTAAAGAGTTCAGTTATGTCTGTTTATGTTATTAAATAGGATGAGATAAAGTACATATTCAACTTAAAAAAAAAAGAACAGAATATATCATTTTAAGTAATTAGGTCCATTTATCTTAAGTTTATATTTCTTTGGGTTAGATCCTGAAATAGACCATGAAATTAATCTATTTATATAAGATTTGTAAAAAAAAACTTTTTTTCAAAATTTGTTGAACTCAGAACATCTAACATAAATTTTTATTTAGCTACATTTAATACAAAATTTTAAGTTATAATTTTATGTGTACATTTATTTTATTTTTGTTATATTTTTAAAATTATATTTTGGTTAAAAAGTTATTTGTTCAAGACTAATTAAAATATTTGGTGAATAGATAACATTTTATATATGTACATAGCCTAATATAAAATATAAATATGTGTATGTGTATCCATATATAGTTTTATATGCATGTGCATACATTTGCATAATTATATTTGTTAAATGTGAAATGCATATTAGTGATATTATCCACCCTAAAATGTGGTGAAGGAATACTGTTCTGGTTATGAGCACGTAGACTTTAACAATAACTCTATTAAATGTAAATAAATACAAAATTTTAAAAAATGAATTCCAACCTTATTAAATGTACAAAGTAGTTTAATGTAAATATAAAAACTTTCGTGGAATTAAGGAAATGTAGGTAATGTTTTAAAATAAATTTTAAGTGTAAAGTTCTTTTTAAGAATATCATGAAATAAAATAGCACAAAGGGAATATTCATTTCTGGATATTTTAACTGAATTTGTTATACAATATTTTGTATGACAAAAAAACAAGCAAATAAGAAAAACCAGGGTGATCCTTGAAAGACAAACCCAGGAAAATATTTCCAACATCTGTGGCAATGAATTATTAATGCCTGTAAAATTATTAATGCCTACTGTGTAAGTAACAACCAGAAAGTCAGTTAGAAATCAGTCTGCATCCCAATAATAAAATTTCATTAAGACATGAATAGGCAATTCACAGAAAAAAATAAACATTGGTAATACAATTTTTTTAAAGAATCAAACTTGGTAATAAGGAATACATATGAATTTAGCAATGAGATCTTTTTTCCCATCCAACTGGAAAGAACTATCATACCTACTTAAAACAACTTTAGAAAAAAACAGTCATTTGCTTAACTGTTGGTGGAAGTTTAAAATACTAAAACTTTTGGTGATCAACTAATCTTTGCTATATCCTAGGGGTACTTCTTCCCCCCTGCGCCCCCCATCCCCCCCTCCCCCCAGAGTAACTTGGTTCTGAGGACTTCTATGCTCAGTGGATGCTACAACTACTGCTTTCCCTTTCTCTGTTGAGTTAAATACAAATATTAAATACTTAATGCCATTTTCTGAGTCAGGGCTCATTTCAGGCCTATTACCACCACCACCACCATCATCATCATCATCATTTGCCTGCTGTATTCATTCACTGCCACACTGGTTCCTTTCTGGTCTTTGGACACTGGGGTCTGTCCACGGGCTATTCTTTTCCTATTCCCACAGGCTCTTCTATTACCACTAGAGGCTCGATGCACAAAAATTCATGCAAGAGTAGGCCTTTCTTCCCCCGGCTGCCAGCACCAGCTTCCTTCCGGGACCCAGGCTTCCCTCCTCTGGCCGCCCGCAGGCACCCGGGACCTGGGCCTGCTTCCCTCTGGCCCCGGCTTTGTCAGGAAGGACATCTGGAATGACATCCCAAAGACATCTGGTCTAATTAGCATATTACCCTTTTATTGTTTTAGAAGATTCCCACAGGCTATTTCCTCTGACCAGAGACCTCTTTACCCAGACAGATAGCCATCATCTCTCACATTCTTCAGGTCTTTGTGCTAAATACATGTTCAAAGTAAGACCTTCATAACCTGCTCAAAGAAAATTGCAAACCCCTTTCTCTCAAAATCAGGTTCCCACTTCCTTGTGCATTTTGCTCCATATCAATGACATTGTTGTGATCTGCTCTCTAAGCTGGTTGTCTATTACCTTCTGTCTCTCCCCACCAGAATGGAAGCTATGCATGGGCAGGAGTTTGACTTATTGTGTTTTCAGTGCCCAGAGGTATGCCTGACACAGAGATAAATACAATAAGTACCTGTTGACCAAGGAATACCCGGTAATCAGCCTCCTTTCTGAAACATCGCACATTTAGGTAAGAAGGCTGGGTCCATGGTCCTAGCATGAGTTGAAATAATTTTTATAAGTTTTGACAGTGATCAAACACATGAAAATTCTCCACTCTGAAGACATTTTTTCCCCGGTGTTTGGCATCAGGATGAAAATCAACATTTGAAAAGAATAGATACATCCTGGAAATGAGATTCCCTGAGGTTGCTCACTGACTTAGAGAAGAAAAGGTGTAGTGGGGCTGTAAAATCATCTACATAATAGAAAAGGGAATTAGAGGAATATAATCTTGACATCCTGAATGTGAAGATTTAGCAAAGGAATAAAAATAATATTTTGAACCGTTGAAAAGCTTGGCCATTTTTTAATTTCCAAAAGTGGAGAAGCAGGAGTCAAGGAGGACTCAAACTGACTTGCCCAGTATGCCGGCGCACGCTTGCTAATATAAGTTTCCATGTTTTAGGACTTGGCAGGGAAATCCTTGTAAAAATAAAAGCGATCCACTGTGAGTTTACTGCAACTGGAACCTCTATAAGTTATGTTCTTGTCTCTGGGCCAGATCAGGGTGGCAATGAAAATATGTTGAGCTAGTCCTGGCACGCAACTTTTGACATTTAGGTAAAATTCACTGGGAAAACAGTCATTTTAGGTTAACCTGAATCTGAAGCCTCATTATATTAAGGACATAAGCATTCATTTCTGCTCTACCACATTTCGTCTTCACGCCAAATGGAGGTGTGACTGTGGTCCTAGCCTAGCGTCCTAGGATGTGCTGGAGAGAAAATGAGAGATCTCATTCTGACTTTAAACATCGTGCCTGGAACAGTTGCCTTTTTTTGCTGCTCTGAAGCCTTGAAATATGTGTATGTATATCCCTTTCATAATAAAGATCACATTTCATTTTCAAATATATGATTACCTAGTCCAAGGCTTTTCCATTTTTCTAGCAAAGGGCTCCAATTCACAGTCCATTAAAATGTGAGGAAGTAAATGTATATTTGTGTGTGTGTTTTCCTGGAGTGGACAATTGTCCTTTCACCCTTTGCTAATTATGGACAGGACATCCCAGTGGCAGGAGAGGCAGGGTTAAGAGAATGGTAGCTGAGTCCTCCCGACAGCTAGGGGGCGAGCGAATGTCCTTAGGCGAGGGGGTTAGATGTCCCTACCGAAGACTTGGCATATTTGATCACTCTCTCATGGTGTATTTTCACGTAGAGTTTATTCCCAGTGGTTAAGGGGGAATTAAGACCCCACAGCTGGTCATGTTTTAGGAGCAGTGATGCCAACCAAGCTGGCAAATGCAGGGATGATGGCTGTGGTAAAAGCATACGAATCCTGTCTCAGTGTCATGATATTGGCTACGATTTTCCTCTCTTGGCCTCTACCTGAATCTTTTCCTATGACCTCCCTGTCAATTAGGAGAGCTACCTAAAACCCTGGCAGTAACTCCCTTGTTCACTTATGTTAACCAGAGCTGGATGTTGCTGTTTGTAACCAAATATTCAGGTAAATACAGTGTAATATTCATTTATCTCTCTATACCTAATGAGGATAAAATTGTTTATGTTTTCTATCATGTGAAAAAATATATCTATCTATATAAAAAGCCAGTATCCCTGATGACCAGGACAACCAAACAACCGGTCACCATGCGGTGCATTGAGCACCTCTCAGTCCCTCCCTCCCCACTCCTGGCCCGTAAGCAGCGGCTTGAGTGGCACAGCGGGGCGGGGCGTGGTGGCTTGAGTAGCGCGGCAGGGCGGCTCATGGCTCACTGCAGGCGGCTCGTGGCTCCCAGTGTCGGTGCAGGGTGGCTCGCGGCTCACACAGGGCTTCTAGTATATATATATATATATATATATATATATATATATATATATATATATATATGCCTAATATGCAAATTGCCCCATGGGAGTTCGACCGGGAGACCAATTGCTGTCTATGACATGTGCTGACCACCTGGGGATGGCATGGAACAAAGGGAGGCCCTGGCCTGCAGCCAGCAGTCGAAGAAGGGAGGCCCCAGCTGGAAGGCCCCAGTCAGCCCTGGGGACCCTACCCATGCACAAATTTCGTGCACCAGGCCTCTAGTATATATATATATATATATATATATATATATATATATATATATATATATATATATATATATGAAAGGAAAGAGCTTACTAGAATATATATATATTCCCATGTTGCATATTCTTTTGATAATTAATTACTTGTACATTTTCTTGATGTGTCATAATGACATTGATGATTACTTGTACTACTGTATTTTAGTGGTGTCATTGTTGATCATCATTTCTCTTCTGTCATATGTAAGCATTAGATTACTTATTTTTATTTATTGTTCAATTGGCTAGAGTGTTTCATTCAGGAAGGGTAATTGGGTGCCATATATGCTGAGCTCTTGTAGTTCTGAAAATCTTAAATGTTTCCATTATACCTAAGCAATAGTTTAAGCCACAAACCTGTTTGCTTCAAGGATTTTCCCCATTTAGCTTTAAAATTAAAGATTTTTTTTTCTGTAGCTTTTCATGATCTTTTCTTAGAATTTGCTGTGACTCTTTAATGCATTCATTTTAAGCTTAGAGATCTGTTTTCTTTTTTTCTTTATGTTTTCTCTGTGTATTGCTTTGCTTTGCATGCTCTTCACTTTTTCTTATTTTTATTCTTCAATTTTCATTTATTCCTTCTTTTTCAATTCTGAAGGGGGTGTCCTTAGCTTCTTTTTGCTTAATTTCTCTGTAGCTCCATCCTTTTTATTTTAACTGAGCTATTAGTGCCTTTCCCACTTTCCGGGAGATGTCTTCCACCTCGGCACGTCTTTCCATGACTGTTATCTCTAGTCCAGGAAATGCAATCTCATCCTGAATCTTTGTGAAAGGGCAAATCTAACATTTTATACAATTTGCTCTTATCCTTCAATTTAGTCCCTTTCTTTGAAATGGAAACATCTTTTCTAATGTCAATGGTTGTTCAATATTGGGAGATGAGATGATGTCAGAAATCATTTTCAATCTCTGTCCATAATGTTCAACCAGGTTAAGGACCAACTACTAATTTATACCATAGCAAGGATCAAGGGTTCTTCTTTATTACTTTAACCCTGAATCGGTGGGCATCTAAGGAATCACACACTTTTAGAATTTCCAAGGCTCCAACTTTAACTAAATGGTACTAACTTGTTAGTCTCTGATAATCAGATCCCCACTATCTCATCAATTGTGACTTTTGTCTTGTCCTGATCCTGAAACAGTGGATTACCGATTTATTTATTTTTGCATTGTCCCTGTAAATGCCTTTCATTCATGTCATGGGTTGAACAATTAACCTTCAGAAATAAATCTTTGAAGGTCTTCTAACTTATGAATATACTAAAGAAATAAAATGAATCCATTAAAAATAAAAATCTCCGTTCTAAGGTTAGCTACTCAATTATTTATTTTGCAGTGGCATTCCAAGACTCATTGATTAAATTATCTAAAATATGAAATCTGCTTTAATCATTACAGAACCTGTGGATTCTGGTACAGGTTACTCCACAAAATGGTTCATTGATTAACTCTGCATACCTGTATCACTTCTCAAAAATTTCAGAGTTAGAAGTGATTGGTTCCTTGTAGAAACAGCGAGCTCATTTCAAGAATATTGAGATGCCCTCTCACTGGTCTGATGCTCCCTAAGGACAGAGATTTTTGATTTGCAAAGTAATGATTCCCCTGACACTCGCTGGAAACGAGCTCATGAGGACCGTCGTCATGGAGATTGAGATGCCAAGTGCCTGCTCTCCAGGTGGGTTGACCTTGTGATGTGAAGGCCCAGAATTAAAGCTAAACCCCTAACTTACTTCACTTCCATTTTTAAATTGGAATTTACCCAGGTTATTCAATGGCTTGAGTAAATGCTACTGGTCTCGGTACTACCTGATTCTCTCTAAATTATTCTCTCTAAATTTATCTTGTCCCTATTGAAATCTTGGATTTTGCCTCAGTTGCTTGTCTTTGTCTTGCTTTAATAAGTCTTAGCAATGACATTTGTTTAAGAGCCTCCTGAATCCGTATTTTATTTCCCCTAAAAATACGGTCAGAATGGACTGCTTTCACAACGGGACTGACGGAAGGCTACCTGGAGGAGATTCGCTATAAATAAACGATTAGCGAGTGAACCCCAGAGCCACAGAATCCAGAGCGCAGCTTGCAGCTGCTTAAATGCCTTTTAACCTAAATTGCTTGTATGGAAAGGGATGGTCTATCCAACCTCCAAACCACCAAACCACAGGTGTAAGTCATGCTCTTCTATTATTTTTCTATTCAAATAGATTCTTTGGGGTTCTAGAAAAATACCAGGAAAAGCATTTACCATGTCACCAGTATTTAGGTGAGACATTTTGGGGTTGGCAGCTCTTCTCACTTCCTCTCCCCGCAGTACACTATGGCAGACATAAATCAGTTCAAACTATTTCTGGGAATTTACATGCTAACTGTTCCTCATCAGAAGCCTGAAACCATTTATTCATGCTAAGCATAGATTTATCTTTCTCTGGCCTTTCTACCTGTGTACCCCTCTGAAACATTCCAATTATCAGGGTCCCCTTTACCCCCATGGATACATTCCAAGGTCCCCAGTGGATGCCGGAAACAGCAGATAGACCCTATATATACTGCCCTTTTTTCTATACAAATATACATATAATAAAGTTTAATTTGTAAATTAGGCCCAGTAAGAGATTAACAACAATATTATTATTAACAATAATAATCAAAGAGAGTCATTATAACAACATACTGTAATAAAAGTTACGTGAATAGGGTCTCTCTCTCTCTCTCTCAAGATAGCTTACTGTGTTGTACTCACTCTTCTTGTGATGATGTGAGATGGTACAGCGCCTATGCTATGAGATGGAGTGAGGTGAATGACTTGGGCATTGCGACTCTGCCTTAGGCTATTGTTGACCTTCTGATCCTATGTAACCAGCACTCCCCCTCTTCTCTTTGGCACATCCTGATCGCCAGCATCACTAATGCTTTGGGACCATTATTAAGTAAAATAAAGGTGACTGGAATGCAAGCACTGTGATACCATGCCAGTCAGCTATTCAGATAACTACAGAGGCTTGTCTGATGGATTTGGGAAACCTCTGGTTTGCCTTTTGAGTATGCTGGCATGAGAAATGTGATGTTCTCAGTTGTCAGATGTCTGGGGAATTTGCGTATTATCAGCCTTGCAATGTCTAGTGAGCAAGTTCATTGCTGGGTTGCATGTGGGAGGGTCATTAAGTCAACTGACGATTAACCTAAGGTGCCCATTGTGGAGAGCATGCTGCCCCTTCCAGGTACCCGAGCACCGTCACCAAGAGCCACCAACAGTGGTCCCTGATGCTTGCTGCCTACTACATATCCTGGCAGCCGAACAGAATGTGATTTCACCTGTGTGTACTGCGAGTGAGGAGTGGTGAGCCCCACCATTGCTCTTCAGAGATTCTGTTAGTTGTTGAACAAGTTAGCTCTTTAACGGTTGTATTCTCAGATGATGCCAGTTGGTGGCAAGCGATTGGAGGATGTGGTCCTCACTCAAGTTGTATCTCAGAGCACACAAGATAGAATTTTGAAATGGAATCGTGTCGGTTGCCACTCAGAATTACTGTGTGCCCATTAAAAAGTAAGCGCCTCTGTGCCAATGAATAATATTCCTTGAAACACTGGAACGGACCTTAGTAACATTTCCCTGCATTTTGTTTTTGCCTCGGATTATTCAATAAGTAAGATGATGTATCTTGAAATAGTGTGTAACAGCAATAAGTTTGCTGTAAGTTTTTATCAGTCTCATTCCTTTCATATTTGGTCCATGTTAAAGTTTTGAAGTTGCTTCTAGTACATTACGTTTTCACATCTTCTCAACTACCCTAAGAGTCCAAGCAAGGCAACTGCTGTTTACACCTTGCAAGTGAGAAAACCAGTATCCTGAAGGACAGCCCTGGGTGCCAGATCTAAAGAGGTACAAAGTGACAGGACCAAGACACCATCCCACACCTTCCCATGAGTCTGGGGAAGCGTTCAGACTCAGCACCGCCCCCTGCTGCAAAGAAAACCGTGAAAGACAAATGACTATAATTCCAGATCTCTGCAAAAGAAACACCAGTGATTAAAAGAATTCCAGCAAATATGAGTGGATGGCCCAGAGCGCCAGACCTGGTCTCAGACGCAGGAACAAGAGAGGCAATTCTGCCGTGCACAGAGGTTTTGCTCCGCGCTACACGTCAGCGGTGCCATTGTTTAATTTTCTTAGTCAACACCATTCATCTTCCGCGGGGATCAAATACGCTGGTGGTGAAACAACGGATGTGCAACTCAATGGGGGCGGGAGCGGCCTTCGAGGTAAAGGGACAAGAGTCTGGAACCCCAGGCTTGTGAGATTTGTTGCCTTAATCCCCACCCAGGACTTCAGGGAAAATACTGTTTTTCAGACAAAATGAGAAAGAGCGATGCAGGCTTGCCCTTCAGCAGCCCTGTGCACGGGGGGATTCCACACAAGGAAACGGAGCCCCCCTTCCACCCAAGACCCATCTCCATTTCAAAGGCAGATCCCTTCCTTCTGCTCCCAAGGTAACTGATAGTGTGGCTGCAGTGAGTTTACCAGGCGCTGCTTCTAGAAGCACACCTTCACGGCCGCTCTGGACCAGCCTTTTCAAGAGGTGTTAGAAGCCAAAATGCACACAAATTACTTGACTCTACCCGCCTCCCATACACAAAGGCCCTCCGGTACATTGTTGGAATGACTGGAAAGCGCGGGTGCTAATACAGATTTCCTGTCGGAACACTCAGATAGGACCTGTGTTGATGGTGAGAGTGGGAAATACATTGGATTGCTTTCCAGATCAGAAATGGAGAAGGTTTTCAAATAAGTTCGATTAACTACTGCACTGGCCGTACCTCCGCCCCCTGAAAAGAGTATAAGCGGTGTTAGGTTTGCTCTTGGTGCAGGTAACAGAGGCCCTTCCTCTGATCTGTTTGGGTCAAGGAGGTGATCTCCTGCCCTGGGACACACATCCAGACACACTTTGAAGAAGTTGGGAGAGGAAATCTAATTTTTTCTTACCAGAGACTACATTATGTAGAAAAGACTATTCTTAAACATGAAAGGACTAAGATATTATTATTATTTTAATTTCTTGCCTGAGGATACGTTTTTTTATTGATTTTTTTTTTTTTTTTGAGAGAGAGAGGAAGGGAGAGAGAGAGAGAAACATCCATGTGAGAGAGAAACATTGATCGATTGTCTCCCATACATGCCCGGGACGGGAATCGAACCTGCAACCTTTTGGTGTATGAAACACTCCAACCAACTGAGCCACCTAGCCATGGCTAAGATATTCTTGATTAGCATGGTTATATTATGATAGCCCCCTCCCTATTATGAAAGTACAAATCCTACATGTAATGTGATTGTCATAGCCTAACATCTCGTGGATACTTTTAACATCTGGCAGCCTCTGAGAAACTCGCTGAAAAAATGTCGTCAGACTGAACAGTGAAAAATGCTAGTTTTATAATGGGAAGGCCGTTAGAATGGAGACTGATTTTTAAAGGGTCAGTAAAAATGTGAATTTATAACTGAATTTTTCGTGCACCCTCACTTTCGTTTCCCTGCATAATTGTGGAAGTTCTGGGAAAGACGATTTGGAAATGGAAATATGCTATATTAGGTTGGGATAGGAAGTAATTTATTACAAGCTTCCACCCAACATAAACATCCAAGTGTCCGCAACCGTAAGCCTTGTTCAATTATTCTTATTACTGATATTGTGTATCCCACTCATAGAGATTGAAATGGTGAAATTTCCTAAGTTAGGATACCCTGGTTAAATCACTTACGCAGGATTTTTTCCCCAGTGAATGAGCTAAAATCCTCTCACCCACTGCCTGTTAAATCTTTACGATTCATTCCAGTCCTGAGACTGCCATTGACGTCAGTAGAAATCCTTGATATGAAATGAAAATATATAAAAAAACAATACGTCTAAAAGGACCCTGTGTGTTCGTGTTTATAGTAGGTTACAGATGTATGTACAGGGCTCTTTGCAAATTGGTCTACTTAAATAAAACGTGCGCTTTCACTTGTGCAAATATAGTTTACTTGTAAGATGAATTAAGTACGATTAAGAAAAGAAACTTGTAGTTGCTCTAAGTACCCCAACCTTTCCTTATTTATTTTTCCAGACAATCTTCTCTACCCATGGAAACACTTTCCTCATGGGGTCACATTCACATACTTGTTTGAAACTGGCCAAGGACTTCCCCCTAATGGATACAATGAGGTGTTTATACTGACAAACCCAAAATTAAATGAGATGCTACAACATGGCTCAGCGTTGAACACATTAATTTTGGAGAAGAACTAATCTCCCCTGAAAAGAACTTAAAATACTAGATGACTTGCTTTTGCTAGGATGAGGGAGAACTATAAATTCGAGAGATAGATTATATTTTTATGACTCTGATTAACTGAAAGATAACATGAGGGAGGGACAGAATTTTAAAAGGGTGGTAATTTGACACTATTGAAGATTTTTTGTAAAAAAACTTCATTTATTGTTAAAGATACAGGGACACCTCAGGATGTCAAATGTGTTTAAATTTTCTAAGCTCTGTTTTTCTATAATCTTAATGAACTTAAGGTTGTAGTCCATGTTCTTTCTAATATTCGGTTAAGCCTCTTTTTCTATGTGGTCCTGGGAGTTACTCAGCCTCTCTGAACATCAGCGCCCTTAACTATGAAGATGAAGATATCACTGTGTCCCTCCTGGGGTCATTGGGATGACTGAGTGGGTAGTGCATGCAGCACGTTCCATGTGTTGGCATACAGCATGTCAAAATTAACTAGCTGTGTCTAGTCACATTTCCAGACCTGGCCACGGGGTGTGTTTCTCCATCTCACTGATCAATAATCTGAAAATGCTAGTGCACCCTCTGGCAAGCTATTTTAGGAATCACATTGTCTCCGTCATCTGAATGCTTCAAAAAAAAAAAAAAAGCCATTTTCCTTTAAATGCAATGCCCAGATAATTGTCCCCATTTCCTGTTAGTGGAACCTACCTGGTTTCAGTGACAGTGAGCGTCTGTAAACCAGAGGCCAGCTCCCAAGACAAGTGGGTAGCTAACCTGTTTCACATGTGGCAACCACAATTACATTTCATCCTGGAGCCTGTTTGCTTTCTTTGCCTGCCCCAAATGGATTCCACGGTAGCTGGGAACTTGCAAAATTATTGCCAGTTATAACCAGAGGAAAAAATGGATTGTGTTGAACTTCATTACAGCGAACGCACTTGTATCAACAGGGCCCGGCGTGAAGTGGGAGGGCTGCCGAGCTCCACCGGCTGACGCTCATGTTGGGAATAGGTGGTGGCGACCGTGGCTGCTCCTGAGTCCAGATCGTCTATCGATCCCGTCTCTGTGGTCTCCAGGCTCGGCCGGCTGTCAAGTAGGAGACTGAGGGCTGCTCAGGCATGGGCCGTGAGCGAGATGCATCTAACAGACCTGGGTTGGAGCTGGCCCGTCAGAGGAAGCGAGGGAGGGCAGGAAGAAATAGCATGTCACAGAAGTCTAGGCAGACAGGGGAGATGGGGCATCCAATAGATGATTAAGGGCCCTAGCAGGTTTGGCTCAGTGGATGGACCATCGTCCTGTTGACCGAAGGCTCCTGAATTCGATTCGGGTCAAGAGCATGTACCTTTGTTGCAGGTTCCTCCCCAGCCCAGGGCCCTGGTCGGGGCTCATGCAGGAGGCAACCATTCCATGTGTTTCTCTCCCATCGATGTTTCTCTCTGTTTTTCCCTCTCCCTTCCACTCTCTCTAAACATCAATGAAAAAATATCATCCAGTGAGGAATAAATAAATAAATAAATAAATAAGGGAGCACTACTGAGCAGAGCTGAGTGGTAATTTTAGTTCAAAACCTTTATCTTTCCACATCTTTCTTCCTCAAGCAGTTATTGAGCAAACCACTGAATTTTGGCATAGACTCAAGCAGTGTTCCTCAGGCTCGGCACAAGGGAGTCGGATTCGGGGCCAGATAATTCTTTGTTTGGGGGCAGAGGGGTTCTTCTGCACTGTGGAATGTTTAGCAGCACAAAAAGCTGTAAGACAGAACATTAACGGGCCACTCCCCACTAGAAGCACTTAGCAACCTCCTCCCCAGCTGTGTGAACCAAAAATGTCTCTGGTCATTGTTTACTATCCCCAGGGGTAAAAACTCCCCCATGGAGAGTCACTGGATTAGAGAGATGAAAAGATGTGTCCCTGCACTGGAATCCTTAGTCTAGAAGAACTTTCATTTGGAACTCTTGTTTAAAAAAATTTATATTAATTTTAGAGAAAGAGGAGAGAGAAACATAGGCTTGCCTTAGACACATTTATGCACCCACTGGTTGCTTCCTGTATGTGCCCTGACCAGGGATCGAACCCAAAACCTTGGGGTATGACACTCCACTGGCTGAGCTACCCGGCCAGGGCCCTTTTGGAACTATTGAATACAAATGCTTGCATGTCGTTCTGGGCGCACATTCTATCTAGAAAGTTGTCTGATGAAAACAGGAAAATCCTTGTACTCCAGGATCCTTTATCTCTACACCTAAAATATTACCAGGGAAGTACGTATACAATTTAGAGATTCTCCCTTTCTCTGGCTAAACTCACTCCGGGAATTTTCTGAACTGAAGGCTCTTGGCATATTGTCTGGTGGAAGGGAAGTAAAACACGTGACATAACCAGGGAACATGGAAAGCTGAACTTCCGGGATGTTGACTTTGTATGATTCAGAGCTTCCCCAGAGGTGAGAAATGACTTGAGTAATTAAAAATAGAAAGGATAGGAAGAGAATCTGATTCAAGAAGAGTCGTATGCTTGTCCAATGGGGCTCAGTGGTTGAGCATTGATCCAGGAACCAAGGGGTCACGGTTTGATTCCTGGTCAGGGCACATGCCCAGGTTGTGGGCTCCATTCCCAGTAGGGGTTGGGGGGGTGGGGGTTGTGCAGGAGGCAGCCTATCGATGATGTTTCTTTCATCGATGTTTCTCTTTTCCTCTCCCTTATTCTATCTCTAAAAATATATATTAAATTAAAAAAAGAAGAAGAGCCTTATGGTTGCATTCCAGGACAAGAGAGAAATCCACATGTTGGGAAATGATGAGAACTAACTCTACAGATAACGAACCTTGTGACTCCCAAGAAACTGAGCCTGCAAGTTCATCGAAACACCTCGACACTTCGTTGTCTCGACCTTGACTTAGAACAGCCCCAAAGGAAACACCCAACACAGGACACGGATGGCTCACAGGGAAGCTCCGCCATCATTTAAATCTCCAGCCCTGATGTCCCTTCCCGCGTGCAGGGGAAACCCGACCCTGACTGTGCTGAACTTGCCGGGCAGTTCACAGGAGAGGCCCTGTTGGAGGCTAACCGTATCTGACACGTAAAGTAAACACAGGTTTGCAGCCTGTTAGTTGCAAGAAGCAGGACTGCAAGCTGAGAAGTGGGCCCACGGGCCGGGGTCCTGGGAGCCGGCTCTGCGTTATGATTAATGAAGAAGTTGAGCCGCACACACGGCCCCCGCTCTGAGGGTGGTGGCCGTCTGAAGCGTTCTGCACACAAAGCTGTAAAACAGAACATTAAAGGGCGCGCGGGGCTTAAACAGACCTCCGAGGGCAGGGAGGGGGCCGGTGGCAAGGTGAGTTCATTTGTTTTTATTTGCGGGTTTCATTCCAAGAGGTGATGTTTGGTTTCGCCTCCAGACCTGGGGCAGGGAGGAGATATGCCCCATGAAGCAGCGAAGGACCTTCCCGGGCACAGCTGCGCCAGGAGATGTGTGTCTGAGCTCCAGATGCTGGTGAGAAACTCCCAGCTTCCCCTGGGCTTGTTGTGAGGAAAAGTGGGGTGAAGGTTGGTGAAAGCTCCTGGGTCAGGAGCCTCTGCAAACGGGAGCTCACAGCGGGGCAGACTGGACCAGGACACCCTCCAGTGCAAAGATAACCCAGCTCCTTCCAGGCGCTGCCCCCAGCTGAGCCAGGGCCTCTGGCAACCGACCTCGCTTAGCCAGATCCTGGGGGAGGAGAAAGTTATTCAAACGCCGTAACACATTCATGCTAGACCTTTATTTCAATAAACACACCGCAGCGGCGTGCCAGTGACCCTGAAGGTGTCTAATGAGGACAGGGAAATGGGGAGCAGGAGCTCTCAGACATGCGGGAATAGGCACCAGGGGGGTTGTGAGGCCCACACCACAGTGAACGCACAACACAGCGTTTCCAGGGAGGCCCTTCCTCATCCAAAGGCTGACAACTTCCTGTTGGGCTCAAATAACCCAACGGATTGCTCCTTGTAGAACCTTGTTCGAAGATTGTAGTTCTTCAGAACGTTAATGAGGAATGTCCTCTTTTCTCAGAAACAGACTATTTATACATGGTTTTCACTTCAATGACACATGATAACCAAGCTTTATTTGCATGTCGTTTGCTCTTCCCCCAACTGGAACCTTGGGCATTAAAGATCATTTCCTGAATTTTATTGTATCTTCTTTGCGATATTTTTCTTTTTAAAAAAATTTTGGATTTATTGGGGTTACATTGGTTAATAAAATGCTATAGGTTTAAAGTGTCTAATTCTATAATATATCATCTGTATATCATATAATATATCATACTGTATATTGTATTGTGATAAATGGCGATGGAAAGAGGCATGACTGGGGGCGATGAATACCCATTTTTTCTTTGTAAAGTGCCTTTTCTTTAGACTTACTCATCTGTGTCTAACAATCTTAGGTGTTGGCTGACTATTCTCTCCATATTACTTGACTTTGGTCCTGACATGAGTCTAGAGCATGATTTATATTAGTAACTTCAGACCTTATTGATCTAATGACTTGGGATGGATTGTAACCGCAAGAGCATTGTATTGGATCTGTAAAGATCCATAATCTACTTCACTGTCATTGTCCTTCCTGTGCACAGCGACTTCTGGGAGCGACCATCCAGACACCTACACTTAGTGAGAAGGAGTTAAATCAGTTCTCTTAATCACAAGATAAGATCAGCTTCACTCGGAGGGTTGGGGTCATGAGAGAGAGAAATGGAGGTGGTGTTCCCGAAACCAGATAACTTAGGTCCTAGATGTGAGTACTGAGAGCAGGTGCATTTGTACTAAGGGTTTCAGTCATTCTAGCAGAGATGGGTCAGGAAGACACACAACTTGTCCCTCTTACTCCCCTCGAATCCTTCAGTTCTTACGCACTCAGTCACTCCCGGGCTTTACTGTCGGTGATGCACTCGGTGTGTTAAAGGCCGTAGACTGGAAAGTAGGCCGGATCCCACAGGGAAGCCACTGCTCAGCCCAGAGAGAGTTTCACTTGCTAACTTTAGAGCTCAGCTGCCACAACCGAGTAAGTGAGATGGCGTTAACTGCCATGGAAACACAAGGAATTGATATGTAGAGAGATAGACATAGAGAGATAGAGATGATGGAGATGGAGATGGAGATGGAGATGGAGATGGAGAGAGAGGGTGCGTGCTGGAGAGATCTACAGAGAGATCTAGAGAGATCATGAGAGCACTACAAATATCTAGGGAGAGAGAGAGAAAGAGAGATCTACACTCATTGGTCTGATATTGGTGGAGTAGCTCAAGCCCGCAGGACGATGCTTGCAGCTGGTAAATATTATATGATTTCCTAAGAAATACATAGCTCTGCGTATTTGTGTTAGTACAGGACCAATAAAAAATTTTGGAAGAGAATAAAATGAACGTATGAATCTGAAAGCAATTGATCATAACAAATTCAAGAAGTCCCACATAGAAAATGTACCTCCTTCATGCAGTGAGCATTCTCAGGGAGACGCGCAAGCATTCCAATAAGCTTTGCGTTTGCTCAGCTTTTCCCCTGCTACTTCCTGCAATTAGACTCTCCAAAAGGAAGTGATTTGCATGCCTGTTAGGAACCTTCCTGCTTGATTTACTTATGTGGATTAGGACTTTATTTTTATTTATTCGGCTCTGATAGTAAACAGTGTGGGGCTCCCGCGTCAATGCTATCGTAATAGCGCATCAGAAAAATGCAAGGCTCTTGAATTGAAGCAAATATGTAGGTATCACATTTGTGCCAAGTTTCCCTGTCAGAGGGAATTCCTCAGTTTACAAGAGTAAGTTTATCTAGTTAGCAAGGAAGGGGTTCGATGCAGAACACCTCCTTGTTATGAAACTTACCAATAAAGTGAAGGTTGTAAGGATCCCAATACATGGGTTCTTGTAGAAATATGTAATGACCTAATACCTTGGAATGCTATCAGGAAATATGTTTGACATAAATTCATTTGGGGGGCGGGGTGGGATCAATCTCCATTGTTCCATAGAAGCGCAGAGTGGAGATGATCCATTATAGAGCTGGGATAATTTCATGTACCCGGACCACAAATTAACAGAAAGGGGGCAGAATGTATATTGTGACTCACCTATCCAACTCTCTGAAGGAATTAAATTCACACTTCCGAAAGTATAAATACCAAGACCTGGACCTTACACTAAGGACCGTACACATCCTTAGAACAGAAGGCATCGTAAAGGCAACTCCCGGGGAGAAAACAGTGGGGTAGAGAGATTTGGGGCCACTGGGTCAGGAGGAATGAATTCATTTGTACCATTTAAATATGAGGAAAGGGATTGCTAACTCTTGGTGGTCTGGGTGGGCTCAATGTATCTGGTATCCATTAAGATCCAAAATTTACTCGAACCTACAGATTAATTCTCCTGCAGGAACTGAGGCAAACCAACAGCAGCTGAAAGTTAATCAAGCACTGATCTCCCCCAATCCCCCTAATCACAGCCAGCTGTGAGTTCCAACCTTTGCACCGAGACTCCCCGGGGCCGTTCTGCGGGAGCCCTGGAGTGAGCACCCTCAACGTTTGAAGGGCAAGAGAGAAGTTAATAAAATAAAACTTAATGCCTTCAATCAAGGACCTGAAGAATAGGATCGGGATGGTCCACAGCTTTCTCTGGATTCATCTCTTTCCTCTTTCCCAGCCGCCCACCCCTGGAAGGCATCTAATTCCTTTCCAATGTTTGCTGGGAATCCTTTCTGTGGTTCTCAACCCTCTGGCCCTTTAAATACAGTTCCTCATGTTGTGACCCAACCATAAAATTATTTTCGTTGCTACTTGATAACTGTAATGTTGCTACTGTTATGAATCGTCATGTAAATATCTGATATGCAGGATGGTCTTAGGCGACCCCAGTGAAAGGGTCGTTCGACTGCCAAAGGGGTCGCGACCCACAGGTTGAGAACTGCTGCTTTAGGTAAAAGGCTGATACAATTGGGGGTGGTTGGGTCTTTGTCCATTGGGGAACCTCTACTTGACTCAGGAGAAGTGATGGTTTATAGTGCCTCAGTACATTTTTTATAATGTTATTGGTAATGATAATGGGATTTTGAGGTTTAATAATAAAATGCCATCCCAAATAAGATGAACATTCTTAGCCTAAGCTTGGAGAAGTCAAACGTATTTGGGGTACGCATATCTGAGCTCAGCTACTTAGTAGGTAGTTAGTAGGCTTGAATTACTTTACCAACAAAGCCATAACATTTGCAAAGGCACTTTCCATGAGGTGGGTGGTTTTGCAATTTGACCTTTGGTTTCTTGACGTTATAAATAAATGGTGATGTGACAGAGGAAGACATGTCATTACCCAGGTAGTCTTCCTGTTGTCTGTCCTCAGCCATAGGCCTGGTACCTGCACGGCCCTCCCTCTGAGCCAACTCCCTTTCCCTGTGGGCGTAACTTTGCTATAATTCAGCTCAAAAACTTGGGTCTCCCCTCTCTGTTGACAGAATTGTGGAACTACATGTGTATGTCCTTTTCCAAGAATCGTTAAGCATTTCTGGATTTCGTCTCCTTAGGGATTCCCCTTGGCCATGTTTGGCACACTTTTGAGTTGGGACTCTTGGTGCCGACAGCAAAATACCACAATGGATATAAGTGGTATTTTGGATACAATGTATCACTTACTGTCTGTTTCCATAAGTAGGAGAAACCATATTTTATCTACCCGACCAGTCTTCCTTCAATCATTAAAATATCCCAGAATTCACAAAAGCATCATACAGGCATGCGCTGGGCCCCTTAACCCTCCACTGCAGTTTAGGATTAAACTGTAAAATTAAGTGAAAACAAATAAAATGGTGTCTAAGGTAACAGATGATAAAAGGATAGGCTAGAGATCATAAGCTTACTGATTAACATATCTGAACTTCCCTGTGAGCTGACGATTTAGGCACAAACTTTTAACCTCTGTCTTTGATTCACCCACTTTATGATTGTAACAACAAAAGGAACATACAAAAAAAAAAAGTAAGGAGAGCATCAGTGTCTGGTTTAGAAATAAGGGGGTGCTTGTCTCCCTCCATGTACAGTCATTGCAAGGAATTACATGATCATATCAAAATAAGAAAAGATAGCTCCACAAGTTCATCCATTCACTGACTAGAAGAGCGTTGATTAAGCTGCAATTACACAGAAGACACGACTCCAGTAGAACCACATCAAAACCTCCTGTCTCTAAGCTGCAAGGTTCCTGGGGGCTGCGGGAGGATGTGGGACCGCTGGTCGGCCACAAATCCAGGTCCTTGCCAGTATTTTGGAAAGTTCTCCAGCGCAAGAGAGTTGGGAGGCGGGGTGAGATCCCACAGAACACGTGCTCCTGCTTTTCATTTGACGCAGACTGCAGTGGTAGGCCAAGCCAGGGCTTGGGGCGCACCTGTTCTCAATCACAGATGCCAGGCCTGGCAGATAATGAGGGCAGCGCCCCGGGAATCCTTGATCGCCACAGCAAATCAGTAAAAACACCCTGCAGAATCTCCCGATAATTCCCAGCGTAGACACGTTGGAAGAGTAGAGCAAAATGTAATCATTTTTTTTTTTTTTAAAGAGCAACATAATACAGAACTCTGAGTCGGGATAAGAGCTTGAACACATGGATTTGGCTCGTTCTCTTCCCCACATCCCACTGAAATGCTGGTAAACCTATTTCAAAATAGCAAATCCATAGTTGTAGGAAGAGTGAAGGATGAAGGGTGCCGTCGGTGATTTAAAAAATCGAACACTCTTTAAAAGACGCATCAACTAAGGCAAAAGCAAAACCTGAAGCTGAGCTGATGTTCTTTATTTCAAGATGCCAGAGAAGCTGGTGGCAAGGTGCCATCGGGGCTGGGAGGCAGTAGGCACTAGAGTTCGTGAGAGGACAGCTCCGTGGGCGAGGCCCTTCCTCTCCTCCAGGACAGAGGAGCAGGTGGCCGCTGCTTTTGTGCGCAGCTGGAGTCCCCAAAGCACCTCCTAGAGCAGGGGCAGGCCCTTTGGGTAGATTTTGGCCTGGAAGAAATTCAGAGCAGAAATTAGGCTAATGCCCTGCTTTCCAATAGAACAATAAGACTAGGTAGTCAGACAGAAGTGACTTACATGGAAGAAGCCCCATGCAGAGTGCATTAGTTTCCTGTTGCTGCTGTAACAAATTACCACCAGTGGCATAAAACAACACAAATGTATGTAACCTGTCAGTTCTGAAGGACAGGCGTCTTAAACGGGTTTCACTGAACTGAGATCCAAGCACCAGCACTGCACAACGCTTGCACTTTGGTGATGTGCATTGAACATATCCTGGTGAAAATCTCCTAATAAGATATCTCTATTTTGTGATGCTTTTCTTGACATTCCAGGGTAGTTATTTAAATGTTGCCGTAGATTTGGTTTAATGTCAAGGTTTTCTGGATAATGTGGCACCAAATAAAAATACAGGGTTAGAGAATAGAGTGGTGTAGGTATCGTTGCCACTGTCTCTATAAACGGTGATTTCAGAGATGTCCCTGTTTATCAAAGCAATATCATAGTTCCCACTGAATGATTCAGTAACAATCAGAAGTTATAAACATTAAATTTGTAAGATGAATATACTAATGGAATATGTGACTTGTTTCATATATTAAGATTTCAAGTAGGATTATGTGTAAAATATGTTTTCCTATGAAGAATTTGCAAATCATGAAGCTAGCATAGAATAGGTCTTAAATAAATATTTACTCAATTTTTGCTTGATTAAAAACTCTCAAAGATTGATTTTTGTTTTTGTGAGAAAATATTTTTTCTTTAATGGTGCAGAATTTATATAATATGTTTATACATTCAACTTCAAAATGTAGCTTCTTTTAATTCCACCCAAAATAAGTAGAAAAGTTGGGTGTAAATGTGAATGTAAGTATATTAAATCATGTTGATTATGCCAAATCTATAAAATATAGGGTAGTTATATTACATTACTTGTAACATGAATAAAATGAGTAATTTGGATGATTTAGTGAACCTACTACATGTGCAATATCTGTCTGCAAATTTTTCTAAAAAGTTGCCAAAACCTAGTTATGTCATTTATGGAATCCTATAATTATCTCCCAGATCCCCTTTCAAATGGCCTCTGGCTACATGCTCCACAAGGACTGCTTCTATTTTGCACAAATGCTTATTAATAATAGCCAAATCATCTAGTTTTCTCTACACATCAAAAATCTCAATGAGGTCAGGGTTATCAGTAGTGAATCATCAGCTCATTGAAATTGATGGAAATGTCTCTTGATGGTAACAAAGTCCCTTTTAAATGGTTGGCAGCGCTCTGTATTTTTAGTCAAGAGGAGTTAAAGCCATTACCCTAAATTACTTCCTCTTGGAAATGCTACAGTATTATATTTTATATCATTGAAATTATCCTCTGCAGCTGTAAGCATATTATGTTTAACAACTTGGAGTCGTAGCTGGGCACAGAGCTTGATTTGCTCATTACAGCTCTGTCCGAGCTCGAGTTGAAGAGGGGATGACAGTGCTCACATGTACATTCACTCCAGACATATCCAATGTCTCCAATGTGCCATTCGCTTCCTTCTGAGACCACAAGGGCTGACCTCTTCTGATCAGATATGCCCTGAGAACTGGAGAGAGAAAAAAATGGCAGCAAATTAACAAATAAGCTCAGATCCCACAGAAAGTCTTTATTAAAATTATGATTGGAGAGCCAGGCCAGTGTGGTTTAGTGGTTGAGCATCAACCTATGAACCAGGAGGTCATGGTTTGGTTCCCAGTCAGGGCACATGCCCTGGTTGTGGGCTGTCACCAGTAGGGGGCGTGCACAAGGCAGCCAATGGGTGATTCTCTCTCATCATTGATGTTTCTGTCTCTCCCTCTCCCTTACTTTCTGAAATCAATAAAAATGTATTTTAAAAAATGATGATTGGCGTATGATCACATCTTAGTGACTGTGAGAGTAAAAACGGAGAAGAAGCAGTCATGAAAATTCCGCTAAAACATGAAAAAAGGAGGTCTTTATGCTTCTCTAAACGTCACTAGAGAGCCTCGCAGCTGGGCCTCAAAGATCATTTTCAGTGATCTATAAAGATTAAACCTTTTTATTCTGTCCATTGGGAAAAATTAGGTTTCTGTTCATTTTAAGGTTCTTGCCTGCCTGACCATTCCTTTAAGATGTAAGAAAGCTGTAGAATAAGCATCATGCAGCCCTCATTTTAGAAAGTGTGAAAAATGTTGCGTTTAGAGAGTGTAAGATTTGGGTGTGTTTTACTAAAACCCACTCACAATGACAGTGCAATGACGATTTTTAATGACGAACGTTCTAATTAGGACATTCCAGTCACCTCTCAATTTTGATCATTCTGGTTTTTCGTACCACATTGTGGAAAACAGCAAAAATCAAGTATTGGTATCAAAGTTCTATGCGTATCAAAATTCCATACACATGAGGACTTAAAGCCAATACAACACTTGACTGTGCAGGAGTGTGAACAGACCTGTTTATTCAGATGCACTTTCTTGGCACTTGACTTAATTTTTGACACTTTAGAGCAGTGGTTCTTAGCCTTCTGGCCCTTTAAATACAGTTCCTCATGTTGTGACCCAACCATAAAATTATTTTTGTTGCTACTTCATAACTGTAATGTTGCTACTGTTATGAATCGTAATGTAAATATCTGATATGCAGGATGGTTTTAGACGACCCCTGTGAAAGGGTCGTTCGGCCGCCAAAGGGGTCGTGACCCACAGGTTGAGAACCTCTGCTTTAGAGGCAAAACAAACAAAAAAATCTTTCTTTTTGTGTAATGGAAGACATCAATATTAAAATCCAAAATGCTTTTTATTTTCTGATCTTCGGATGATTTAGGCCCCTATGTGAGTCAGTCTGTAATGTCCAATGAGTTCATGCTGTATGTTACTGACCTTGACACAGCTTGACTATTTCTAGGACCTGCACACAAATTCAAATCGAACAAAACTTTCTTGTGTAACCTCTGGTGGTCGTCGGCTGGCTAAGTCTCTTATGAGCACAGTTATTCACAATATGGGAAAACCAATTTCAAATGAACAGTGGCCAATGTCGACATAATTGCAGTACATTCGGGCCCGTTCGACTATTTTAACGTGTTGGTGAGAAATGGAAAACCTTTGATGGTAAATGGAAGCTGATTATGACTCTTTATCTTATAAACACATTGTGTTTATTAAGTCCCCATGGTTCTCTTAAGCGTAAGGAAAAGAGGACTATAGTTTCTTTCCGTGCTACCAAAGTAATTTCTAGCCTGTACCAGAATGCAGACACCTTTGGGGATGACATCCATTTGTGAATAAATGGAGTTCACAAGCAGTCAGGCCTGCCCAGAAGGCCGATAGAAGAATCTTCCTAGTTAGAGCATAAGAGGAATGTCTTAAGTGAGTGATCTATATTCTGAGGTTGCCAGAATGCGCCTTTATTTTTTTTTTAAATTATTTTTCTTCCGAAAAATCTGCTTCCATTTATTCCAGGCAACTAGAAGACAATGCGGCAGAAGGAAAAGTTTAAGGCTAGGACTGCAGTGTCTTGGAGCTAATCATTTTCCACCCAACGCACACATGTAGCAGCGAAACATCCTGAAAATGTAAAACATCTTGCTTTTTTTAATAACCCCTTGTGGTATGTTTTTACTTTAGCAATAATTGTATTTTCTTTTTTGCACATTTTATTTAACAACATTGCAGGGCCAGATAATCGGTTCCATGTGTCCAGGGCACTAGCAAAGTGCCTAACGGAGAAACAATTAACTTTATTGGGCTCCTGTTATTGGCAGACACAGCCTTACACCCTTCCTTGTTCATGGTGCTGAGCCACATATGAGCTGCAAAGAATTTGGTGTCCTAAGTAATCACGCAGCAACCTGAATTGAGAGCCAAGATGTCATTAAAAAAAAAAAGATCGTGAACTAGAAACAGAAGTTAAAGTCCATGACAAGATCAGAAGATAAAGTTTGCTTTAGTTACCAAAAGTGCAATAATTAGTCCAGGGTGTGTAGCCAATGGTAGATGAGCAAGTCTGGACTTTTGCAAAAGAAGGACGTGCAACGTGGTTTAAGGCAATAACAGCACTCTAACTGTAATGCAAGCACAGCTCCTGGAGTTATAGGCATCGGAACAATGGCTAAATGCAGTTAAGCGCAAGGAGTAACATAGTTAGGTTTTATCAAACATTAACACTTGTACTGGAGAGTCCATAAAATTCTAATTGCCTTCTTCTGCAGAAAGCAGCCCCAAGGGGTTCATTATACACAAAGCAGCCCCGGCTCATGCCATGAGACGCTTGAGAAATAAGCCCTGCTAGCTTAGCTGCCGTCGATGGGTCCAGGGGTGGTGGCCAAGTCACAATAACAAGTAGGTTGGATGTGCAGTGGGACAACCACCTCTGCAATGACTCAGCCCCAAACTCTACATTGTCTTGGACAAAATGACCGGAACAAATTCTCTCTTTTAAAAAATATATATTGTTATTGATTTCAGAGAGGAAGAGAGAGGGACATAGAAACATGAATAATAAGAGACAATCATTGATCAGTTGCCTCCTGCACGCCCCACGCTATGGATTAAGCCAGCAACCTGGTCATCGAACTGTGACTCGTAGATTGACATTCAACCACTGAGCCATGCTGGCCAGGCCAAATTCTCTCTTAAGAGAGGTGAGAATGGGAGGTACACTTGGGGAGGGACAGTCACTGGCCTCAGATAGTATTCCTACGTAAATCTGAGCTACCGGCCTGGCTTTCCATGAAACATCTACTACATCCCTGATGTGGCATGGCAGTGTGGGCCCCCAGAGTCCATTCCCCTGACTTCCGTGTGCCCTTGTAATAAACTCCCTTCATTGGGGAAAGGAGCCGGACAGTTCTTTTTGTCTAGATCTACTTATTACACATTGTTTCAGTGCTTTCATCTGATAATGGAAGAGAAAAACGACTTAAAAGAGGAAAACTTGTTTCCCGAAGGGAGTGGGTGTTAATGAATTGGAATGGATAAAAGTGTCGACTCTAAAGGAAGGAAACATGGGAGAAAGTCTATGGATGCATGCTGCTCTTGGGGATCCTTAGCAGTTGTGAGCAGCACAAAATACTAAGCCACTGGGGGAACTTGGACAGGTAGAAGGTTGGCAAGAAGGATAAAGGGGCGATGAAGACACCTTTCTTTATACGTTGCTTCTGGCTTCTTCCTCTTGAAGAGCACAACCCACAGGGCACCGTATATATCATGTTTTTTAAAATCGTGATGACCTTTTATTTTTTTAATGACATTTGTAACCTCTGCTAGTATTTATGAAAGGATGACCCCGCTGAACTCTGATATGCTAGGAGGTGACCCAAGGGTGATTTCTGCTCAAACTGGATTTAACATTTGTTTCCGATGTTAGGGAAAACGAACCATGGATAGATGAAATTATTTCAGTGTTAGATTTCTCTATGAATTCGTCTCGAATAGTTTGCGCTTATCTATGTATTGGAATCACACTTGCAATATGATCACACATGTGGTTTCTTTCCTCATTTATCCCATATAAATAGTCCATAATATTCCAGAAATGAGAATTCCAAGTTGTGGCAACCGTGGGAGAATAAGGCTGGGATTGTCCCTCAAAATAGAATCTATCAAGAAGAATGTAGGTGGCTGGCAGCCTCCAAGGGCCAGATGTTAGGGCTATGAGCCACAGTCCCTCTGGGCCTATCCCAGACAAGGCCTGCGTGTGGTTGGGTATCCCAGCTCAGCCATGCCTTTCAGATGCGGGATTCTCCCCCGAAGCCGTCTTTCTCTGAGCTCCCCATCAGTGTGGCTGAGGCTCAAGCAGAGCTGCACTGTAGCGTGAGCCTCTTCCTAGCCTCACCTCCTTCCTTTCCTCTCTCCTTTCACGGAAGCCAGGCCCATAGCCACCTATTCCTGGTCTCTCCTCTTTTCATGCTTCTAAAGTGTTTCTCCAAAACAGTCTTTCCTATCTTCTTCCATCTTGACATCTGCTTCTTAGGGGACTCAAACAGACACTGTGATACGCAGGTACTCTGTTTCTTAATTTTTTTTTTTTTTTAGTTTGTTGGGGTGACATTAGTTCACAAAACCGTACAAATTGCAAGTGTACAACTCAACAAAACATCACCTGCTGACTGCGTTGTGCACCCATTGTCCCAAACAAAGTCTCCTTCTGTCTCCATCCTTCCCCACTTTGCCCACCTCCCCTACCCCCACCCCCATTCCCTCTGGCTACCACCACACATGTAGGTATGTGTGTGTGTGTATGTGTAATCCTTTCACCTTCTTTCATCCAGTTCCCCACCCCCACCCCTCTGACAGCTGTCAGTCTGTTCCATGTGCCCCTCCCCCTGTTTCCATTTTGTTGGTCAGTTTATTTTGTTCATTAGCTTCCACATATGAGTGACATCATATGGCATTTGTCTTTCTCTGATGGGCTTCTTTCATGTAGACTTCTAATTTCTCTTAATTTTAATAATTCTCCATCTGCAACTACATAAAAATGAATGGCATCCTCTATATTATCGACTAAACTATGGCTTCAAAATGATATCTTATGTCACACTTAAGCTGAGATGGATTGGTATGGACTGATTTACAACTTGTAAAGAAAATATTTTAGGTGAAATAGCTACATATGTAAAAGCCTAATATGCAAAGTGTCCCCTTGAAAGTTCAGCCGACCGGGAGTTTGATCACTCGCTATGATGTGCACTGACCAACAGGGGGCGGCGCGGAATGAAGGAAGGCCCCGGCTGGCAGCAGGCAGCTGGGGAAGGAAGGCCAGCAGCGACTAGGGACCCTACCCGTGCACGAATTTCGTGCACTGGGCCTCTAGGATAATATATATCGGCAACACAGAATAGAAAGCCCTAAAGTGTACAAGTTAAGTAAAATGGTCACTATCAGATGTAACTTTCTCCCCTCAGCGGTGCCCTGCCAAGTAACGCTTCTTTGTTTGTGTGACACATTCTATTCATGCAAGTGACCAAATGCTTTATGTGTTATCTGTGTTTTCTAACATCATGTTAGTCAGAGCTACACATGACAAATCATCACATACTCAGACACAGTGCAGTTTTCAAGCAGTGGCTTTCAGTTTAGAGTATCGGCCACCATCTCTGTGGTAACACATCACTCAAGGAGTAACATCTCCGCTCAGAAACCATTAAAATGGTTCCAGTTGGTCCCAGATTATAGTTGGCATTCCCTTCCTTCAGCTACTAATAGAAATGCTTTCCGAAAAGTTTTCGTTAAGCATAACCCTCCCTCCAACGACCTCACCCCCTATCTAGAAAAACGATCCTGCCCAGACCTCTGTGATCCTTTAAACAGGAGAAACATGTCCTAAGTCTGTCTCCAAATGAAGTGCCTGAACTAATTAAGCTATAAGATTCCTAAATTCTCTCGGTCTTCTCTTCCAACCACCCAGAAGACATTGAGATTTTTGTAAAGAATGTCTTTACAGCAGTGCCATGAACACAGGCATTTTTTCTTCTCCTTGGGGTCATGCAAGAAGGGAAGTTGATTTCATATTATATTTTTCACTCCATTGGTTTTGCCTCCCCTGTTGAGACCCTGTTAGAACTAAACAAAAGACATCACTTCCATGAAGTGCCTATGAGTCTACGTCTTTGTTGGGTTGTAGAAAAGCCTGCCAGTGCGGGAAGCGCGAATTCAGAGCGCCCAGTGAGGCTTGCCTAGGGGAGGTCAGCTCCGTAAATCATATCTGACAGCCTTTTGTTAGAGGACTTTTTCAGCTCACGCTCTGTCCCTCTGTATGGGCCCTAGTATACAACCCCACACACCATACCCATCACAGCCACTGGGACCTGTGTTGGATGTTCACGTGATGATTTTGTGGACTTAAAAGTACAGACTCGTCCAATGCTGACTAGCCAGGCGATGGACTCCACTTTTTGCAAATAATTTTGAAAGCCTCTGAGGTCTTTTCTTTGGATTTGCTCTGCATCGATGATATTATTGTAAAGGAACTTGCTGATACAAGTTCTACAAAGGAAGGGAGAGAAATTCGAATGGCACTGCTTTCTAGCCCCCACTCCCCATACCTTTTGAGAGAAATAAAATAGGCAAGAAATAACGCCTGTTCTTTTAAAGGCCAGAGAATCATTTCACCATGTTTATAAATCTCAATAGATGAAATTTGCAAGTTAGGGTGCCACCATCTAATCTTAAATGGGTGAAGAAATGGAAATTGTCTCCTTGAATGATACCACTCTTTGCAGCCATGAAGATTAGGGACTTGCCTTCCTCTGGTATTTGGGGAGATATGGCCACTCTCAGATTCCTATTCTTCCCCCAGGCGCACTTCTCATCCTTGGCCTCTGTTTGCATGGGGATGTTTGTACCTGTTAGATTGTTTTGTTGTTTTGCATCCACATGATAAGTATCTTTTCACTGTGGACAGCTGTGTCCCTGATCACTACGTTTTCCCCTACAAGTCATTTTCACCTAATTTTCCATCATTTCAGCATCACCAAAGCCTTCAGAAACAGCCAACATTTTCATATTTGATCTATACATACAACTGTGAAATAGTTTAACCTCACTTTTTTTCTAAGAGCCACTTAAGAACAAGAATGTAAAGAATGGAAATTGTAAACCCTCTGATCTTAGACCAATGTGGTAAAGATATTTCAGACAGTTTCTCCAAAACATTATGCTCTTGTGGGAGAAAAACCATCAATACAGATGAAAGTTAGACGGTAATATTATAAGGTGATTAGTTCTTGGGCAGACAGGAGGGCTGTGGACACAATCCATGAGCCTGGTTTCCTGTGCCGGTGGCTCGATGTCTCTATCAGAAAATCCTAATGCTGTAGTTGACTCTTCTTTGAGCTTTTTACGTAATAAAAGTTGTAACAGTAAAATTGTACAGAAGCCAAAAGCATGCGTAACAGATTGCTCTGATGCCAGTTGGCCAGGAGTGACTCACGTTGGAGTCTCTTGCGCGAATTTGCCGAGTCCTGCATAAAGGGTGATTTAGGTGTTGTCTCCGAAGGGAAGCCACGTGGATCATTGAGGCAATTACCTCCACAATTCGGGCAGAGAAATACTGTTATTAAGGGAAAATGAGTATCGAAGGCGTGTTTCTATTGTTCCTTAAACGATCCGTGCTTGCTGTCTCCAGTCATTTGATAATATAGAAAATACTTGCTTTCTTTTTCACTTCCAACAGTCTTTGCATATCAGGAGCTAACTTGGGACCACTTCTCTGCAATCCAAATTACCGTCCAACATCAGGTCTCCAAATGGCCGGCTGCCCAAAATAAAAGCTCTGGTACCCAAGTGGAATGTTGAAAAATCCTGAATCTACCCTTAACGTAGCTGATGTTGGACAAGCCACTTCAACCTCTTACGCTTTAGGGGGCTTTAGAATCACACCTGTCCTTCCCAACTCACAAGTGTGTTACTATAATCAACTGAGATAAACCACGTGGAGGTCATGTGTTACATGCCATGGAAATGTCACGTGTTTGATAAAAAAAATACATTTGGGATTGTGGGATATTGTCAGTAACTCCCAAACTTTTGTTTTGAAACCATAGTCACTGTCTCTCTGTCTCTATTAATACTTTGTCATTTGAATAGTCAAAGGGAATAAGAACTTTAAAATGGTGTGTACTATGCTCCACATAAAATACATGGAATGGTTGTGTAAAGCACCTTCTGGACCCCATTCTCCCTGCTGCCAGGTTGGGTAAATGCAGTTTGATTGGCCAGGAGCTATGCTTGTTCATTTGCATATTGTCACTGGCTGCCTCCCTCTGCAAGGGCAAAGCTGAATAGTTGCCACAGAGACCATATGGCTCGCAAAGCCACAACTACTTACCATTTGGTCTTTTATAGAAAATGTTGGCCAATCCTTGGCTTAAAGCAGTGGTTCTCAACCTTCTGGCCCTTTAAATACAGTTCCTCATGTTGTGACCCAACCATAAAATTATTTTCGTAACTACTTCATAACTGTAATGTTGCTACTGTTATGAATCGAAATGTAAATATCTGATATGCAGGATGGTCTTAGGCGACCCCTGTGAAAGGGTCGTTCGACCGCCAAAGGGGTCGCGACGCACAGGTTGAGAACCACTGGCTTAAAGGATTGATGTAGGGACAAAGCCATCTCGTAGGAAATACCCTCAAATATTGTGCAGATTTGTAGGTTACAAATGTTGCTAAAACGATTGTTATTTGGTGAGAAAGTATATGATGTTACACACACACCCAAAATAAAACACACACACACACACACACACACACACACACAAACACGTGTTTGCCTGAGAATGCGAACGGCATCTGACTACAGATTGGGTAACATTCAATGGCTTAAACATGCTGACACCCGGCCAGAACGATTCCATGGTGAGCAGGGTTTGCCTCCCAAACAAAACCAATTGCAGCTGTCATCCACTGTCACTTCGACTTAATGATGAAAAGAAAGACGATTGATTTTGAGCGCTGGGAACACTGGAGATTTGAAGATAATTGTTATGAAATAATTCTGCCTGGAAAACGGGTAACAGTACATGATTTTTATTGTGTGCCTGTCAGTGCAGAAATCTGACTGTCAAGCTCACTTTCAACACGGGCACGAAGAACGAGAGCTTGTGCCTTTGAATTGGCCCACTGAACCAGGACACAAACACACACCTGCGAGGGTGGGCCAGTACCCTTTAAGGGCAGCCCCAAAACACCATTTCTTTACGGGAAAAAATGCACGGCCCGTAAAGAGGGAACCTGTGAAGGGGGAATTCTGTACAGTTATTTCAGGGTGGAGGCATAGCGTCCCCGGCTTGCTATTCCCCACACAGATGTCCATCTGCATCCCATCTGATCTGAATCGCCGGCTTTCTTGGCTCACGTCTCGTTATCTGCACTGTGTGTTCTTCCTCTGGGCTGCCCTCCAGTATCACAGATGTGCAAAGTGGGAGGGAGGAGAGAGAAGACAAGGCATGGAAAATCCTGAGCTCAAATGTACCAACAGGTCCTTCTGGGTACTGTTTATTTCCCTAGACTCCCACCTGGGCTCTTGCAAGTCTAAGAGCCACGCAAATCTGGCAAGGGATCTCCAGCCTGTGGAAGAAACCTTTAGGAATCTATGCTTTGCAAAATAAGCCTTATAAGTGTTGAACGCAGGATAGAACATTTACCGATGCTTTATTCGTTTACTTCGTTTGTGTAGAATGGGGGAACGTATTTCAACGTTCAGTTTGCCATGAAGTCAATTTGAAAAACTGGTAAAAATCAGTGGAGTTTTATTTTTTAGACCCCCTCTTGGATCTAATCCTGCATGGCATCAAGAAACCGGGTAGAATTCTTCTGTTCTGATGGAAGCATGGACTCCGGGGAATGGCTTTTCAGTTAATGGAGTACTCAGACATTTTCACATTTTCACTGTCTCCTCCTCGCAACGAGAACCTCCAACTAGCTCTTCTGTACTAAACGCCGGGTTTCCTCAATGCACAAATGTGTGCTATGTTACATTGTCCTTGGTTCACGCGATGTTTTATCGTGGTCTCTCCTTTTTATTCCCCATGATGAGTCTTGGAATTTTTTTTTCTTCTTCTAGAAAAGACCCAATATGATCTCTGTTGAAACTCAACTCTGGATTTGGAGGCCAAAAGAATAGACAGTATGTAAATGAATAGGCGTGACTCTGTTCCCATTAAACTCTACAGGAATGGTCAGCTTATAGGCCACAGTTGAATGATCCCTGGTGTACCAGATTGTGTGTTTCTAAGGATGGAGTCTTTCCCTTGTAATGGTTTCCATCCAGTGAGATTGTCCTCCGGCCTGAAAAAATCCTTTCAACATTCTTAAAAAATTGCTGGCAATTAATTCTCTCAGCTTTTGCTTGACTGGAAACGTCTTTGTCTCTCCACCATTTTTTATTAATCCTCACTTGAGTATACGTTTTTATTTAGTTTAGAGAGAGAGGAAGGGAGAGGGTGAGGGAGAGAGAAACATCAATATGAGAGAGAAACATTGATGGGTTGCCTCTCCTCAGGCTCCAACATAAGAGTGAGCCCACAACCTACTAGTAGGTATGTGCCCTGACTGGCAATCTAACCTTCAACCTGTTACTGTATGGGGTAACACTCCCACCACAGAGCACCCTGGCCAGGGCTGTTTCTTCATCATTTTTTTAAAAATATATTTTTATTGATTTTTTACAGAGAAGAAGGGAGAGGGATAGAGAGTTAGAAACATCGATGAGAAAGAAACATCGATCAGCTGCCTCCTGCACACCCCCTACTGGGGATGTGCCCACAACCAAGGTACAGGCCCTTGACCGGAATCAAACCTGGGATCCTTCAGTCCGCAGGCCGACGCTCTATCCACCGAGCCAAACCGCTTAGGGCTTCTTCATCATTTTTGAAGGATGTTTTCACTGCCTGTAGAATTCTAGGCCAATGCTTTTCCTCATCACTTTCAAAATGTTTCCTGACTGACTCTAGCATTCATCCCTACTGATGAGAAATCCGTCGATTTCAGGTCATTGTTCCCCCAAGTTTATCTCTTTTTCCCTTTGGCACATTCTAAAATTTTTCTTTAGCTTAGCCTTTCAGCTAATGAAATATACAATTACACCCTACCCTATCAAAAAAAATTCATTTTTACATGGGCAGGATAATGTGGGAGAGGACTCCAAGTCAATGAGTATGCTGGGGATGGAGAACTTTTCCCTTTCCCCTTTTAGTTCTTCTGGCTGGTCAATTAAAATGACCTACGACAGGGTAACATAAGAAGAAAATAAGCAAATTTAATTGCAAATGTGCATATGGGGGTTTCATAAGATTATGGGGCCCCGAGTACAAATTGGGCATGTGAGGCTTAGATGTCCTCTTGAGCTGAGGAGAAAGAGGGATAGTGGTTTGGGAAGGTCCGGAAGGCTATTCACATGGAGATAGAAAAGCGGATGTTTGCTGAGTCATCTTTATCAATGAGACTCAGAGGGACTTTATCAATGGGGCCTTGCTAGACTCCTCCCTGTCGGTCACCACTGGTTCCTATGAAACTGCAGTTACCTATGGTAATGGCTCCCTGCCTGGAGCAGGTCCTCTATCTAAATTTTTTGGGCAGTTATGGGGAAGGTTCTACCTGAGTCTTTTTTGTTTTATTAAATAGCCAGCTTAAAATAATCAATATCCCAAGAGGCATATTTTGGGGTGGCAAATTCTTCTCCCCATTATAATCAATATGAACCAGCTGAGAAAAGAAAAAAATAGGTTTTATTGAAGCATTTATGTTTTGAAAAATATTTTCTTTTATCATTTTTTTAAGTTTTTTGCTTTATCTACTTGAATGAGATCATGTTTCAGCTTAAACTATTCTGTTTACGCTAGGGCATATTAATTTTATTATAAAGGAATTATATAGGAATTTCCAAGATGTTTATTCAACCATTATATCTATGAAAAACAGAAAGACACGTTCGTCATTGAAATAGAAATCTCTAAGTCACATTTAAAATACATCAGATCCTTCACATAAATGGTGAAGCATGCTATCTCGCATTCCTAGGTCGAATTTCTCAGCCATTCCTTTGCATTAGGTGTGATTACCATTGCATCTGTCAGTATGACCAGTGGAAAAGTGCATTTAAATGTAACAGGACAAAAACTTTGTAAGATGCTATAGCAGCCATATTTGAAAAAGAGTTATAAATTATTCCATGAAAACTTCCAGTCTTGTAATACACAGACATAGGGTTAGATTCCTAACTACGGAACATATGAGGGCAATATGTTTCCTACTGGGCATTAAAATGAGCCCCCTTCTTTTGTACCAAAAAAAAAAAAAATGGAGATAACCCAGCGGTTCTCAATCTGTGGGTCGCGACCCCTTTGGCAGTCCAACGACCCTTTCACAGGGGTCGCCTAAGACCATCCTGCATATCCGATATTTACATTACAATTCATAACAGTAGCAACATGACAGTTATGAAGTAGCAACGAAAATAATTTTACGGTTGGGTCACGACATGAGGAACTGTATTTAAAGGGCCAGAAGGTTGAGAACCACTGAGATAACCGAACGTTAGATTCATATACCTAGGGATTTACTCTTACCAAGTCTATGATTTCAATTGGCAATACCCTCTTAACAACAACAACCACCACAATGTTTATGTCTGTCTAATACCTGTGTATTTACTCTGGGCCAGGCATGGAGCTAAGCTCTCCACATATGTGATCACTGGGTCTGCCCATCTTTCCATTCTCACAATAATTGAAAGAGGCACATACCACGATTTTAACAGTTCTAAAGGAAACACAAAAATAAAACAAATGGAATGAATTAGATTTAATTGGAGCAAGTTAGTTGACTTGAGGCTCAAATCAACCAATACCTAAGTCCATGGTTTTAATCAGACCTGATAGCTCCTCCTCACATGTGAGGGAGTTTATAATACTGACAGATTAGAACTAGGGAGTTTATAATACTGACAGATTAGAACTAGCCTCTCCAAGGATACAGAGCTGGAGATGGTTGACTGGTACAAATGAGTCCATCATTCTGCCTAACGCAGTCTAGTCAGGATAGGAAAAGCCCTGTTGAGAAACACTGCGTTAGAAAGGTCTACAATCAAATAAAAAACACTGGTTTTACCTTGTGGTCAGTAGCAGGAGGTTCTGTCATTCCAAGTGCAATAGGCCAGCCTTAGCCGGTTTGGCTCAGTGGATAGAGCATCGGCCCAAGAACTGAAAGGTTGCAAGTTCGATTCCGGTCAAGGGCACGTACCTCGGTCGCAGGCTCGATCCTCAGCCCTGGTCCGGCCTGTGAGGGAGGCAACCAATTGATGTGTCTCTCTCACATCAATGTTTCTCTCTCTCTGTCTCTTCTCCTTCCTTCTACTCTCTCAAGGATTAAGAAAACAATAATAACAACAGCAACAAAAATCAAAGTGCAGTAGGCCAGTTGCCTCCATCCTTACACAGTGAAGCGGTAAGCAACATGCCCTATGTGTGTGCCTGTGTGTGTGTGTGTTGGAGCCAGGGCAAGGGTCTTCTTTCTTTTCCTCCTTATTTTCTCCCGGCAAGAGTCTGAGGCCAAGCCTGTTTACAAAGTTCAGGGTTGGGGTCGTGAGAACTGTGCTGCGAACCACTGGCAGTGGCATGTTCCCAAGACTCACCAGCTCCTCTGCTCGTCCTTCTCTTCCTTTGACCCCATGTACCTTCACCTCTTCTTCTTGACCTGCCCAGATATTGTTTACAATCACAGGGAGGCGTCTGGAGGCAGACAGAAGGCTGGACACAGACAGCTAGAAATTGAGCTCATTCCCTGAGTGTTATTGCTGGGACCTGGTTCACACGAATTCAGTGATTTGGGGATACAATGGGACCTGTGCATGGAATGGTCTCCTTTTGAGCTCCATAGGTCTTTGGAGATCAAAATAAAAGGGGTTTTGGAGAGAGGCAGCTATTTTGAGATTTTCCTGCAATCAAACAAACAAAAACGTTATGAGGAGAGAACTTTGTAGTGTTAAACATGACAACCCTGTGTTCTTTTACACATAGTTCATACACATATCAGAATATTTGTGGTTTCAATGGACAACCTTAAAAATAAATAAAAACTAAAGAAATCACCATGGAAAGAATGCTGAACACAGCGGGACAAAGATCCAGAAAAAAACCTTTCTTAATTAGAGGTCAAAACAGCCCGGGCCACGATTTCCGGCCGCGGCTGTATTGTATTCTCAGGTAATTAAGGACATCAGGGTACCAACTGGCTTTAACAAACAGGTAGAAAATATATAGACAACTTTCAGCGTGCAAACAAGCTGTTTGGGATTTGTTTTTCTGTCAGCTGTTTGAATCTTGGAACGCATTTCCCCCCATGGAAACAATGATATAAATTGTGGTTAGGTTCTTAAACGATAGTCAACAAAAAGTCTATTTAACTGGGAGGGGATTTGGAATCGGGTGCTAACAGCACTAACCTTAGGTCCAGGTCTTGGTGGCAAAGGGCCATGAGATCCGCTGGATGGAGGAATATGGGCAAAGTGTCTTTTCTCTCTCTTTCTCTCTCTCTCTCTCTCTCTCTCTCTCTCTCTCTCTCTCTCTCTCTCTCTTTGATGACGCAGTACTGAATGGTCCAATGTGAAACCACAGATGTTGTAAATGGCATTTGTTGGTGGTTTTTCTTCTAAAAAAACACAAACATGTTTTTTAATTTGGAAGTTTTGAAAAAGAAGAACATTTGGCATCCATTATAAAATCTCAAATCAGGAATAGTCCCTATTAATTAATTTGTGAATAAGTACAGAAGCTGGTTTTAAACAAATTCACACTGCAAGTTGCCTCTCTCCCCTCTCTCTCTCCTCTCTCTCTGTCTTTCCCTGCCTGTCTCCATAGGAAAATGTCCGAAAAGATATACATAAATTATTACTTTATAAGGTATGTTCACTAAAATAGTTGTCCAGGATATTGATGATGCTTTGATGCTTTTCATGGGACAAATGCTTCCATTCACACTTGCAGGGGCAGAGTATCTGCTAGTTACACCTTTGGGCAGGAATTGCTAGATGGCCCTCCAGCAAGGGGGTCCTCGTTTATATGCTCACCAGCAGTATGAGGGAGTGGCTGGGCAAAGGTCTGAAGTAAGATGGTCTTCAGCACTGTTTCCTTTTCTTCTTTATGCTCTTCCTAAAGTCCACCCTCCCCCTCCTCTCCTTCCCCTTAAAGCGAGGGGGTGCCTAACCTCCCCACCACACCTGCACTGCGGCATTCAATGACTCCCCCACTCTATTACCTGCCCAGCTCCGTTATTACTCAGAAGGTCCTCCGCACCCAACACTACCTCTGGTTTTCCAAAAATCGCCTCTCCTTGTCTATGAAAACCTCCCAGAATCAGTGTGTCTGTGTTGCTAGGAAAAGGGTTGTTTTAGGGATGATGCCCATCTTGAGAAACAAAGGTTTTTCTCAGAATGCCTTAGCCACCATCTGGGGTGTCCACAGGGCCCATTTCCAAAGAACAGTTAAAAGAATGGATTCCTAAGCAGACGGTGGCTGAGGAGGAATCACACCGGGAAAATCGGTGTTGCTAGCCTCAGTGATACTTGTCTGTTTTGATTTAAGCCCATTTTAAGATGCAATCAGGGATGTGATCAAAGATTTACGTAAAAGGGTTTCATCCAGGGTTGTTTAAAATACGTAATAAAAGTAGACACAAAAGGTAACGATAGCACGTTCCTATGAATGAACACGCCCTCTGTAGCGTACCACGCATAAAGGATGCTAAGGGCAGACAGAAGGATGGAGACGCAGTATTAAAGGAAGCCTGAAATATACCCCTTCCCATCTTCCTAAATTTGTTAAAATTGGACTCACAGCCGAAATCGGTTTGGCTCAGTGGATAGAGCGACAGCCTGCAGACTGAAGGGTCCCAGATTCGATTCCGGTCAAGGGCGTGTACCTTGGTGCGGGCACATCCCCAGTAGGGGGTGTGCAGGAGGCAGCTGATCGATGTTTCTCTCTCATCGATGTTTCTAACTCTCTATCTCTCTCCCTTCCTCTCTGTAAAAAATCAATAAAATATATATTTTAAAAAAAATTGGACTCACAGATAGGTCCACCCATCCGATTGCAAATAGAAGTCACCCGGAGAATGACTGGAAGTAGCGATTTAAGGTCTCCACTTCATTTTTTTTTTTTTTCTTCACAACCAGTTTGCTCAGTTCTCAAGGCCCGAGTTATAAAATATTTCACTAGTCGGATCTTCTAGTCAAAAGTCAAGAATAAACTCCCTGAGCGTGGCTTTAAGAATGCTTTTTGTCAGTGGAATACCAAGGGCAGTAAAACACACATTCAAATAGCGCCCAGCGGATCCTTAAAGAAACAACAGCCCTATTTTTTTTTTTTTTTTTGCCTTTGCCACTTCCCATCCTTCAATAGCGCAGGTGCTCCGTCCTTGTTCCCATCTCACCATCGCCCAGAACAAAAATAAATAAATAAAGACACACAGGCTCCTTGTCATTGCCACACTCGGCAACAGGCCTTTCGACTGGGGTTTATGAGGTCATAAATTATTGTTCCCTGTCCTGGAAAGTAGCTTTTTTTTTTTTTTTTTTTTTTGAAAGGCCACATCCGGTCTTGGGGGCACCGGCTTTTATTATGCATTTCATATTGAAACCAAGGTCAAATTAATTGACCTTATCTATGTGAAAAACCAGCTGGTTGCCTAGAGAAATAAAACCTCTTACAGAGAGACTTTGGGGACAAGTAAACAAGAGGAAAACTCAATCCCATGGCAGCTGGGACCGCCAATTAGAGAGAAAGGAAGTTTGGAGGAATTTAATTTTTGAATTGACCTGTGGAGCATCAGTAACAGCTATGTTTTATTTAGCATAGGGAGGAGAGCCACCGAGAATCCAAAAGTCATCCGCAACTTCACACATATTTCACGTATTTCTTCCTACAGGACCGGGCTGAGGGAGGGAGGCTGGGAAGATGGAAGCTGTGCATTTTGTGGGCCCTTCGGAGAGATGCAGCAACCCTTGGTGCGGGAATAACTAAACCATCCAGAGTCCGAGAGAAATTATTCGGACTCCAAAGAATTAAGGTTAGAGTAAGTATTTCCCCCTCAAGAAATGCAACATAGATGCTCCATGCCTTCTGGATTTTCTAGTATCGTAATTTCCTATTATATAAAGACTGCAAAATATAATATAAGGGCTGAATAGAAGAGGAAGCAGATTTATTTTTCTAAAACGTCTGTTTCTCCATTTTTTCATCTGCTAAAGGAGGTGATAATCCTTGCCCCTCATAATGTTTGGGGACATCAAATCAGACAACGCAAATGAATACCTTCGTGCTTAAGTTCTGGCGGGAAGCAGTAACAACGTTAGCCTTTTCTGCTATTATCATTTTGTGGGTGTTTTTGGGTTACTCCTCACCTGAGAATATTTTTCCATTGACTTTTAGAGACTGGAAGGGAGGGGAGAGACAGACAGAGAAAAACATCGATGTGAAAGGGACATATGGATTGGTTACCTAACAGGGCATGAAGCCTGCAACCAAGGTACATGCCCTTGACAGAACTCAAACCCGGGACCCTTCAGTCCGAGGGCCAATGCTACATCCACTGTGACAAACCAGCTAGGACTGTTACTTTTAACAAGACGTGCGATAATGATGGCCATGTCCACGCAAAGCACCAAAATGTAACTTGTCTCCCCCAGTCACGTGCAAACAGGTAGGGGTCTGTCTCCCATTTCTGAGCTTGTTGCTTGCTTTCCCTCTCCGTTTACATATGCAAACACAGCCCTGGACATGGCTTCCTGGGGAAAATGCTTTTCAGTGGCGAGAGATCTGTGGCTGGTAGGAGACGTTTGGATGCAGTCGGCGACGTTTGACTCCGCTCTGTGAATTTGACTCGCGTGTGTGAATTTCACAAGTGTCTGAAGAAATCATGGGATGCGGGACATCAGTGACCGACTTGAAAAGGGCCGGGCTGTGGACACACCAGCCCAATCCCGGCGTCTCTTATTGTAATCACGGAGCAAACTTAGGACTCTGTGCTGTGAAAAAAAATTTTTATTTTAATTCATCCTGTGTAAATGCCACGGGGCAAGTTGGATGTGATGGATGGGGTTTCCGTGCTGTCGCGAAGCCCACATCAGGTGGGGCCTGTGGTATCGTCCAGGATGGAAAAGATTAAGCCACCGAAACACACATCTGCTCAGTGCAGCGCTGAAGAAGTTAATGGCTGTGAAACAGGGTTTGAACTTCCAGCTGAGGTCAGAAACGGGATGATTTAGTGACTTCAGTAAACAGACTCTCAACGAGGTACAATGCAAGTTGGTTTCATTTTGACCAGCGGGCAGAGAACATCAATAAAGTTTTCAGTGCTCACCGAGAAGTTCAAGGGAAGCGTTTGTGAAACATCAGTGCATTGTTACGTTCGATAATAATTACAGATGTTTATGTCCCCGGACCCAGGGTGTGCTTTTAGAAATGGGGGGCTAGAGATGAAATTACCCAATCGAATTTAAAAAATTAAAAATGACCCCTGACCCCTGCGCCCTGAGCACACCAAAGGCTGAGCTGAAGCCTCTGAAATGAACAGAACGGACGTCCCCGAACCTGCATGCCAGCAAGCTGAGTCAACGCAGGGGCCAGACGGATTTCACCCTAACCAAACGACGTTCCTAAGTGGACTTTTACAACGGCTGGGTCTGCCTTACCTACCGGGTGGGTGTGGGGTGGGTGCCACAGGAAGTGGAAACTAAAGAAGCCCTGGGAAATGAGGACACATACAGGGATGGGTGTTGGAGTTGGGTGTGTGGAGGAAAGTGAGGGAGGAAGAGAGAGAGAGAGAAAGAGAAAGAGAGAGAGAGAGAGAGAGAGAGAGAGAGAGATCAGATGCCCCCGCAAAGAAACATCTTCCTATTTCACCAAAGACGTAGTAAGAAAGATTCTACTTCACAGAAAGGGCTGAGGCTGCATCTCTGGAACCCCCGGTACAAGAGGAGGCATAGACGATCTCACAGGACATCTCTTGCTGGTGTGTGGCCAGACAGCAGAGCCATGGCCTTATCTGAGTGGCTGCAAAGTTTCCCAAGGCATTTGTATTTCCTGATGCTTCTTGGAGAAGGAGCAAACGGGATGTCTTCCACGGAATAAAAGGCCAACTTTAGCCGGGCCGCATGGCTTAGCCTCGACCTCTAAACCAGGAGGCCAGGGTTGGATTCCCAGTCAGGGCATGTGCCCCGATTGTGGACTCCATCCCCAGTAGGGGGCGTGCAGGAGGCAACCGATCAATGATTCTCTCTCATCATTGATGTTTCTCTTTCTCCCTCTCCCTTCCTCTCTTAAATTATATATATATTTAATTAAAGGCCAACCATGGCTGAGGAGCGAGGAGATTTTGGGGGGGGGGGGTACGCCTCCGTGTTTCCCGGTGGAGAGTGGGACCGGGCGGGAGCCGCTTTGACTCCGAGGCCCCCAGGAACCGCCAGTGACCCTGAAAGCCCCCACATCTGGCTGCAGCTCGCCCGTGTTTGCTTTACGTTCTGCACACAGACGACCACCCTGGCTGCGATTCGGGGCCGGCCCAGCCTGCTCTGTGCACGGTCAGGGGATGGGGGAGGAGGGGGGCGGGGGGGGGGAACGGGCATCTGAACGCTCACCTGGTCCGAGGGTGAGGGCGGCCCCTGTGTTTGTCAGTGTTCCTCCCGGTGCACGGGTTTCTGCGGCGGCAAGTACACGTTCATCATCATGTCTGTTCCCGCCCCGGCAGTCTAAGCCATGTTCCCGGGGAGTCGGGGTCAGGGCGACAGAGCGCGCCCCCAGCCCAGGCCGGCACGGCGGAACCCTCTGGTTCGGGTGCGCCCGGTACAGCTCCACCGGCTCAGCTCCGAGGCGGTCCAGGGGCTTCTCTTCCGAAAAGCACCTGCCTCCGGGAGAACGCACGGCCCGGACAGCGGACCTGACAGAGCCGCAGGCGATGACGGGCAGCTGTGTCCACGGAGAAGAAACGGGTGAGAACGAGATGAACAGGCCACACGTGGGCGAGAACAGGGCCCCGCAGCACCTGCTGGTGAGAGCCGCTCTGGGTTTGTCGGAAACCGTGAATCTCCTTTATTTTAGTTGTTTTCCCCAAACGCATTAGCTGTGGTTTGGTGTTTCAGTGGCCTAGACTCAGATCTGATTAACACACAATCAACTAGGACGTGACCCTCAAGAAAGAAAAGAAGGAAATGCAAATTCTGTTGTCTGTCTTTCTTTAAAACAAACCACAAAACCCACATGCGTTTTGCTGCCATTCTGGGGACACAACATAGAAAACCAAGGGAGAGAGTAAGATTTTTCTCTATGGGAGTGTTTTGCCTATCCCCGAACCAGCTTGACGTATTTCTAAATACAAATGATAGAGTAAATGTCATTTTTTAAAATATCTATCTGATATCCACACCTTTAAGTCACTAAAATTTTCTGGCGGATAAAAACAAACAAAATAAAAGTAGAACAAAACAACAGCAACCTAGACCTAGACTCTGTTCCCTCATCTAAAATCCGAAGGAGCGTACGCCTGCGGGAGAACCCAGAGTCCTGGTGAGGAGCCCCAGCACCTGGGTCTCTAGCCACGCCCCCAGCAGCCCTAGCCACGCCCCCAGGACCTGGGTCTCTAGCCACGCCCCAGCAGCTCTAGCCACGCCCCCAGGACCTGGGTCTCTAGCCACGCCCCAGCAGCTCTAGCCACGCCCCCAGGACCTGGGTCTCTAGCCACGCCCCAGCAGCTCTAGCCACGCCCCCAGGACCTGGGTCTCTAGCCACGCCCCCAGAAGCTCTAGCCACGCCCCAGCAGCTCTAGCCACGCCCCCAGGACCTGGGTCTCTAGCCACGCCCCCAGCAGCTCTGTCTCAGAGCTGAGGAGGTCAGCAGGTTGTCTTGCTCAGATGGTAGAGCCACAGACATCACTGCCTCTTCTCCACGGAGTCGTGCCTGGCAGGAATTTTCCAGAGTATCTCCTGTACCGTATCCTTCTGGATGGTCAGTGTCCGCAGACTTTACGCAGGTGTCCTTTGACCAAAAATAATGTCTTGCCCAGCTGGCGTGGCTCAGTGGTTGAGCATTGACCTATGAACTAGGAGGTCATGGTTCAATTCCTGGTCAGGGCACATGCCGCAGTTGCAGGCTCGATCCCCAGTGTGGGGTGCGCAGGAGGCAGCTGATCATCATTGATGTTTCTATCTCTCTTCCTCTCCTTTCCTCTCTGAAATCAGTAAATATATATAATTTAAATGCTGTCTTGCAACTGTCTAGGGGCTGGCAAAAAAGGTTGCTTCTGACAGTAGATATTGATTAATTATCTGGAAACCAGAAGGCAGAGGAATGCCCCTCTGAGCAGGAAGGACTGATTCGGAGCGTGGCCTGTGTGTCTGATGAAGTGCTTTCTGCCTCCACATCGAAGCCGGCAAACACGAAAGGCCTTGATCTATGGCGTGTAATCCCTGGAAATGCCACTTATTGGAATCCTTGCTCCAAATAACCTAAATTAAGATTAAGTAGGTGGATATGGACATAAAGAAAAGGAGACTTGCCCGACCAGTGTGGTTCGGTGGTTGGGCGTCGACCTATAAACCAGGAGGTCGAGGTTTGATCCCTGGTCAGGGCACATGCCCGGGTTGTGGGCTTGATCCCCAGTAGGGACGTGCAGGAGGCAGCCGATTCATGATTCTCTCTCATCATTGATGTTTCTATTTCTCTCTCCCTCTCTATTCTTCTCTGAAATCAATAAAAATATTTTTTAAAAAAGAAAAGGAGAATAGAGAAGGGTGTGTTGTAGTTTGAGATCCCTAACCATATGACTATTTTAGAGATCTGTGTCATCACCATGTTTGTGGTTGGCAGTCACCATGGAAACCATTGCTTTAAAGCTGTCTAAATTTCAACCACAGAGGCTATGTGTACAAATAAATAAAAACAAGTAGACTCTATGGCTAGAAACAGTGTTGCCTGTTAATAATCCTTCAGCAGGAAAAGTTCCAGTGTCAAGACAATTCTTTCTTAAGATGATGCTTTCTTGTTTTGTTTTGTTTTGTTGTTTTGTTAATTCTCACCCAAGTATATTTTTCCATTGATTTTTTTGTCTTTTTTTTTTTAGATAGAGAGAAACATGAATGTGAGAGAGACACATCTATTGGTTGCCTCCCGCACATACCCTGACCAGGGCCAAGCTTGCAACTGAGGTACATGCCCTTGACTAGAACTGAACCCAGGACCCTTCAATCTGCTGAATGATGCTCTATCCACTGAGCAACACCGGCTAGGGCTGTGTTTTTTGTGTTTGTCTTTTGTGGGTTTTTTGTTAGTATTGTTGTTGTTGTTTTTTGAGATAAATCCATTCTTATTTCCCCATTGGTTTTAGAATTTGCCTTTCTAGTTACACTTTGCATCGGCCAATATTAGAAAGTGCTTTTATTTCCTGAGTGATATGAGGTGCAAATAGAGAAAGCGGCGGGCAGTGTGTGGCTTGGTCCCGGCAACAGTAGCATCCAGTCAAAACGGTTTGGGGGCACTCAGACACCCCCATCCTGAAGCACCCACAGTTCCATCGGATCACCCCCGTTCCGAGCCTCGGCAGTTTCAGACGTTGCGCGCCGCACTCACGTCTGGGGGAAGATAGATGTCCCTTAATTCTCCAGATGGGCTATCTGTCCAACGGCACTTATATCCGCGTCTGGAAATGTTTAAATAAATGGCTGGATTTTTTTCCACTTTATTTCTAGATATCTCAGGATCCCGGATTCCTGTCCACAGCCACTTCATATCTTTTCTGATCTTCATCACAAGACTAGGAATTCTTTCCTGCTACTATAGGAATATAAGAATGTCATGTCATAACTTCTTTCAAACCTTGTTCTTTCTCAAAGGATTGTTTGTGCTTCTGATGAAGAAAGACTTTTAACTGAAGTGCTGATACTGTCACCTAGTGGCTAAAGTGAAAAAATACAATTTTCTTCTTAGGAAAGGCCTGCATCTTCTATAATTCGAGCGCTTGGCAAATATTTCTTGAGTACCTTCCGTGTGCTACGCACAGTGAACAAAACCTATAAATACAATAGTTTTATTTTAGAAGGAACAACAAGATACTTTATTTAAAAACACTCCCTCAGCCCTGGCCAGTGTGGCTCAATTGGCTGGAGCGTTATCTCATACAGCAAAAGGTTATAGGTTCTTCGATTCGTGGTCAGGACACATGACCATGTTGCTGGTTTGGTTGGGATGCGGTGGGGAGGCAAAGCCATCAAAGTTTCCCTCTCACATCAATGTTTATCTTTCTTTCTCCCTCTCCCTTCCTCTCTTAAAAATATCAAAAACATATTTTTTAAAACCTCCAATACACTTACTGAAATATGTGGTTACGTATTTAATTTTTAGTAAGCAATATATTTCTGGAACAATTTTATATTTATAAAACAGCTGCAAATGTAATCTAAGAAGACTTCCTATTCCCTGTGGGATTTCTTTCAGAGAGCAAACATGTTTTGTTTTGGCAGAGTCTCATTTAGTTGTATGGACTGTGATTAGGGTATTGTATCTTATGATCTCATTGCCTAACCCAACATCAGAAAGACTTTCTTCGATGTTTGGTCATAAAATTTTTAATAATTGTATGTGTTAGGTGTATGATCTACTTTGAATTAATTTTGTATACAGTGTGAAATACAACTCTAGCGCGCTCTCTCTCCCTCTCTCTCTCTCTCTCTCTCTCTCTCTCTCTCTCTCTCTCTCTCATCATTGCCATCACTATTCCAACATGCCGAATAGGATTGGTGGTGGTGGACATTGTTGTCACATTTGTGATCTCAGGGGTAAAAATACTGTTTTTCACCATTAGGTCTGATGCTCATTGCAGTTTCTACTCCTACTATCTGTTTTACTCTGGTGAATTTCTAGATTCTTGAATGTAGATTAATTTCCATTTTTTAAGGTTCAGCCCGAATGTTTACTCTTTTTCTAAGTCTCCTTTGAGGGCACCATTGATAACTGGGTGGGTTGCCTGGGGATTTTTATAACATCCCTCATCATGACCCTCATTTTGTAACAGCATTCACCTTCAATTAGACATTGAGCTGTCTGAGGACAGACACCTGTTCTTTTAAGCCAGGCTCTACTGTGCCTAATGTATACATAGCACTCAATCCGTGTTGTTAAAGGAATCAATTAATGGGTTTGTACTTAAGAAAATAATTTTATCTGTTCATTTCCAAAAAATAAAAATAAAAGCATTAAGGTTGCTGATAATGTGTATGCTGATAATAAAAACACCTCTTCTGTTTATTTACTTTTTTAAAATATATGTTTGTTGTTGATAGTATTACAGATATCTCCCATCCCCACCTCTTATTCCCCTTCTCCCAGCCCCTGCCTCCCCCCAGGTCTTCCGCAACCTTTTGCCCGTGTCCATAGGCTATGCATATATGTATGTAAGTTATTAGGTTTATCTCTTCTCCTCCGCAACCACCCCACCCGGAAAATAACATGCTAAGTGAAACAAGCCAATCTGACAAAGACAAATATCACATGATTTCACTTATTAGTGGAATCTAATGAAAAAAATAAATTGACCAACAAAATAAGACCTGAAGCATGGCGGTATTTATTTACTTTTGCTTTATTTATTTGAGGGGGAATAAAACATTACACTTGAGAAAATAATATGGCTGTCAAGTCCCGTGCTACCACTAGAGGGCAGGGTAGTACTGTGCTTGCAGCCCTGCATAGGCATTGTATCTTATATATATTATATATATGCCATGTGTTCTTTCTGAATAAGTAATACCTATCATTGTAAAATAAATCAGTGATAAGTGGATCTTGTTCCAATTAAATTATGCAGAAGAAACTTCTGCCTGAACTTCTATGCCTATTTCTGAGTCAGCTAAAATCCCAGATGTCATCACTAGCCTCCTTGTTGTTTGTTTTTTTCCTTCTTAGCATTTCAGTAGCTGCATGGCTGCTAGGAGCGAGAGGTCACCCTATCGATGGGCAACATTTATGATTTTCTAAGGGGTAACTGAAGCCAGGAAATATTAAGCACCTCATCTACAACGTCTGCTAAAATTCTGAACTCAATGTAAAACCAGGTCTCTAAATCTCCTAAATTCAACATGACTCATTTGTTATTAGACTGTTCTGCCGCCATAGCCCTGTGTGTTATCTCTCGTGTGGGCCTATCTTCCTAATGTTGTCTGCTTTGGAAAGATAACATGGCCTACCCACTACCTTTTTCTCCCATCAAAACTTTACACTGGACTTTCCCTCTCTGGGGCATCCCCAGCCCGGTCAGGTTCCCCAAACTCTCCAGGATGGGCTAGGCCAGGGCCATCCCTCTGAGCTGTCAGGGTCAGGAGGGGATGATGGTGTTAACACTGAATAGTTAAGATCATTAAAGGCAAAAAAAATTATTACTTTTAAAAGCATTCTCAGTTGACATGGTGAATTTAGAAAGAATTCTCTTTCTCTTTCTGTGTCTGTCTCTCTCTGTGTGTGTCTGTGTCCGTGTCTGTCTCTCTCTCTCTCTCTCTCTCTCTCTCTCTCTCTCTCTCTCTCTCTCTCTCTCACACACACACACACACACACACACACACACACACACACACACACACACTGTTTGCTACCGGGGTATTCCATACAGTAGGTGTAGAATTTTTGGAAAAAAAAATGTTTAGAGATGATGACTGGCTGGTTTTAATTACACAGGTTGGAGCAGCCAATCAAGAGTGATGTAGAAACCCGAGATGCCGGATGTCACCATCTCTCTTTCACTGTAGGTCATTCTCCAAGTCTCCAGGACCTGAGTATCTGGAAGGAAGAAATCATACATTAGGTAGATAGCAATGAATCTGAGAGTGTTACTTTTATGACTCTGGGTAATAAGATGGACATATGTGGATAGCATGTGCCTGCAGAAGTTCATGTCTGTGCCAGGAAAACTGTCCTTAACACAAAACTATAGGCAGGGTTCCCGTTCTTAAGGATAAGCCAGGTATCTCGGTGCAGGCAGATGAAATCTATCTTCATTGCACGCCCAAGTGTAGCTAATCTTGTTGTTGATGGTTCAAGCAATTGTCAGTGCATTCTTTTTTTAAAATATATTTTATCGATTTTTTTACAGAGAGGAAGGGAGAGGGATAGTTAGAAACATCGATGAGAGAAACATCTACCAGCTGCTTCCTGCACACCCCCTATTGGGGATGTGCCCACAACCAAGGTACATGCCCTTGATCGGAATCAAACCTGGGACCCTTCAGTCCACAGGCCGATGCTCTATCCACTGAGCCAAACCGGTTAGGGCTGTCAGTGCATTCTAACCAACTCAGACATACATGCAAAGTCAACCCAGAGTGGATTAGAGGATTAATATTTGCAGTGATGTATTCTCAACTAATACAATTAAACTAACGTATAATGTTGCTTCATCTGTAGGGGGGAGAAAAGAAACACCTATTCACTGAGAAATTTATTTACTGAATAACAGAAACTTGCCTTTTTACATTTTCAGGAGTGTCTAATAACATATCTTTCATTTCAATACATACATTATAGATCTAATAAAAAGTGACTGAGATACAAATGATCATTAAAATAAGATGTTGAATAGTCTAGAAATGATCATTGTGGGCTCCACCCCCCCCAGGGAAATAATAGTGTATTATCAAAATTTAATCTTAAAAACACAACACCTTAATTGATCCTCTAATTCTCTGAACCTGATAATGGGATACATTTTCCAAGTAGCAGATTAAGGTGTGGGGTCTTCTTTTCCTCCACAGAGAGAAGGAAGCAGGTGGTTTAAGAGCAGCTGTCTGCAATCCGGAATCAGCTGTTCACACTCAGTGCGAGATTGACGCGGAGCCTCCACTGCCCGTGGTGGGGCCAGAGCCCTTGCAGGTGTGCCGCGGAGGGGGGGCAGGTACCAGGGCGAGCTGCTGCGCCCATCACCTCTTCCCAAGGTGATGCCACAGAGCGAATGTCCTCAGTGCTCTCGCGTCCCCACGTTCTCGATTGCTGTGCCACCCGTATGCAGGCTGGCGAAGCCCTCCCGCCCCTGGTGAGAGGGAGGCGCGTTGGCAGGAACCTCATCAGCTCATGGTCTCCAGGAACTGCCCTCTGGGGGGAACCAAAGGTCCCTGCGCATGCGCTAGGGTCAGCCCCAGCCTGCGGTCCACGCGGTGTGACTCACCTGGGCCCGGGGCTGCGATGGCCGCAGGAAGGCAGCGCAACTGTTTAAACTCGGATTTATCGTTGATGGCAGTACCGGTGGGAAAGGGAGATGCTGCCTGTTTTCAGAAGCAAGACTCCTCCCTCCGCATCGGTTATTAATTGCATCGATTATTAACTGTTTTGTGCCGCCAGCTCACGACCTCTTCCAAAACAGGGACTCGGACTCCGCTGCTGGGATGCTTAGCTAAGGTAATGCTGGGGGAGGAGAGAGGTAGTGAAGGGTGGTGGTGGTGGTTGTTTCAGATCCTTAGCATCAGGGAGGGTGCATTTTAAAAGGCAAAACAAACTTCCGATTATCCTCTGGTGATGGGTCTTTAAATGTCTGGGGTTCATAAAAGTAGCTACCGGTTGATGGCGATGAAAACACGATTTTCGGGCAAACAGCACAATGACTTCGCAGCCATTTTAGACATCGAGCTGAGCGTGAGCACTGGCGAAATAGTGTTGGGGGCAACTCCTCAGCGTGATGAAGAGAGAGAAGTCGTTTTGTTAGCTTCCCCCTGAAAGGACCAAGCAGCTCTGATGGACCCAGGACGATTGTAGACAAAACTGGCCCCAGGAATGACCTTTGGTTTGCCCATTAGTAGCCCCGACGTGACCTGGAAGGAGTTACGCTCAGGACAAAGCAGGTTCCCCAGTCAGCCCCAGGACAGGCAGGGCCAATGGCTTGTGCATGAACTGGCCCAGCTCCACCGTTATTGCAGGCAGCCTGTTCTCAATTCTCCCCGAGTCCTTTTCCACTAGAAACACCATCATGTAGCTCGATCCCATGGTGACAGTCATTCGCAGAAGGACTACGTAGACAAGCTAGAATATTGGTCCTGAGTTTCTCATCCTTTGCGTTTGCTCTTTGGTCCTGACTGATCCTAGAATGCTCTGCAGCTGAGCTCAGTCTGTTTCTGTACTTGGCTTTCTGAGTGTCTTGGTTCCCTAATCAAGACAACAGTAACTGTGTGGAAGTCTTCACAGGTACTCAGGCTTCTATCTGACCCTCAAACATTTTCCAGTCAAGGGGAAACCAGGGAACTTTTGGGAAAATTTCAAATTCTTTTTTTTTAGGGTGTCATTACAATAGATTATGCATAATGATACACAATTTCGCTAGAGACCATAGTAAGGCTAAAAACAAATCCTCAACTCTGTGTTTAGTTTTATATTGCTAAAACCAGTGAAGTTGTTTCCTACCTAGGAATTTAAAAAATATATATATTCTTTACGTAAATTAAAATGTATGGGAATTTTCTAGTGTACAATACATGGTAATTTTCCATTACTTTCTGAAACTGGTGAGGGTTGGAACCTCTTCAAGGAGTATGAAAGGACTAGTCCTCAGCCTGAGAGGATGAAGACTACCACCGTACACGTTAAGGGCTTCATAGTCCCGTAGAACATCCCCTCAAGCCTCACCCCACTTTAGAAAAGGTGCGTTTCTCTTTCTGCATTAGATTATTTTAGGTATGTTTATTGCCATAAAGTCAACCACCAAAGTGTTTGTGTGTTTTTTTACTGAAAAGAATAGAGTGTTTTGCCCTGTTTGTGCAGCTCAGTGGTTGAGCATCAACCCATAGCACCAAGAGGTCACTGGATAGATTCCTGGTCAGGGCACATGCCTGGGTTTTGGGCTCAGTCCCCAGCAGGGGGCGTGTAGGGGGCAGGCGATTGATGATGTTTCATCTCTTTCTCCCTCCCTCTCTCTTATATTGGTAAAAACTCATTTTAAAAAGGAATAGAGGATTTAAAGTGAGATGAACTCAGTTGTGAACGCTTATCACACCACTACTTGTGTGAATATACCAGGATGCTAAAACTAAAGCTCCCACATAGATGTCCGCGTGCGTGTGACACAGACCCTGGAGGAATTGTCACAGGGGGACAGGAGTCTATTCCATTCCTCTGTACTCTCTCATCCACTGAGTGGATATAAAATGGGGGGGGGGTGAGAATTCTTTGGAAAAAGCTATTATCATGAAGGTGAGGGATTACTCAGTCGCCCCTGCCCAGAGAGCATAGGTCCCAACAAGACCACTCAGGTGGTTGACATGCGCCCCGTTATTTGAAGATATGGTGGAGTGGGGTCTGCCTTCTACCCAAGGAAATCTGGAGGGTAGGAAGCTTTGGCTGGTGGAGAAGAGGTGAATTGCTTCGTTGTTTCAGAAATAATTGTACTTCCTGAATACGTGACTACTTTTCTAGGACCAGATGTGGCCTTTTTGGGATAGAGAGCAGCCCTGGAGTCTTTTGAGTCCTACCCAAAGGTCCATCCGGAAGGGGGGATGGAACTCCAACATTTGAGAGGTGATAGGTGGCATGGAGTGAACTGCCCAAGGACAGGGTCTTGAAGGGGGAACACCGGGGAAGAGACAGCATTGCCTACATCCAGAGCCAAGATGGAGAGGCCGAGATAAAGCTCCTCCAAAGAACCTGGGAAGCACCTATGCTGAACCGCGCTCATGCATCCAAACAGGGCCTCCCGGCCTCATTGTTCCCTGGTCTTGGCCACAGCTTCAGGGCCGCGTTCGGCATGGGCTCCGGATAGTTTCCTGCAGGTGCATCCTGCCCCCCCCCCCCCTCACCTGCAGCCCGGGCAGCATTCCTCGCGCTGCTCCCGGGCTTTTGTGAGATAACGGCAGCAGACGCTCCTTTAGGGCTCATCCATGCTCACCCTTGACCTCTAGGGAAGCCAGAGTTCCCAGGGGTTGGGCCTTTTAACAAAAGTGGGCAGAAGCCAACAGATAGACACTTCTCCTCCCTCTGCTGGATGTTGGATTCAAAGGCTCATGCCATCCGGCTTCTCAGAAGGTCCCCTAGGACCCAACAACCAGCGATCCTGGCGTTGGCCAACTTGATCAAAACAGCCTTGATGTGGTTCTCTCCCCTGCCTTGTTCCTGTCACTCTCCCCTGTCTGTCACTTCTGCTCTGAGGTTTCAACCTCTGATAAATTATGCAAGGGCTACTTTCTGAGGAACCAAGGCTAAAAAAAAAAAAAAGAAAAGATCCTTGAGATAAAGAGAACTCTAAGCCAGCACAGAATGTATTTGACTTTTTTCTTCTTCTTCTTCTTCTTTTTTTCTTTGTTGCTGTCGGTGTCCTTTGGGCTGGTTTGTTTTGAAATGAAAATTACCAAATTAAAAAAAAATGCATCTTTGGGTATACCTGAAACAGAAGGACTCTAAATAACAGCATTTTAAATGTGCCTCACGGCCTTTCAAGGAGAAGATGAAACCAAAGGCCGGTTCTCTTGATTTCATTAAAAATTCACCGCCTTCCCCTCCAGAGCAGGTCTGTTGACTCATTAGACACTCTCAGATCCTGAGTTATTAGCGGTGCCCGTGTCTTCCCCTCCCCAGGGCAGGTTAATTGAAGTGCGTTGTTCTTTGTTTCCGCCCACACTGTGGAGAAGTGTTGCCAGGAGGCAGCCGAACAGCTGCTCCGCTTTTCTGCAGAAGTGGCTGAATTCCAGCAGTGGGCAAAGCAAGTTATGTAAAGCTCGTTTTTTTGCAGGGTTTCCTAGGAAACCAGCGATGCTGTCCAGTTGGGATTGGACATGAAACAAGAAGACGGAGTCTAACTTTGGAGGGAGTGAGGGTGACAGGGAGCAGGAAACCCGGGAGATGACTTCCATACTAGTCGGTTTCATTTTTATTTGCAAGTACATAAGTGCAGCTGAAAGGGACCGAGAGAGTGGAAATAATAAAAATAGCAGCAAAGGATTGTGGCCCACGACCTCATCCGCACATCCACGGTGACCTCGGTTGCATTGGTCCATTAACAATGAGGAAGAAATAAAACTCAGGATGCTTCCTGTGCTAAACTTACTATAAACTTGAACCGGAGTGGTGGATCCAACTGTTAGAGGCACCTCTCACCTGCACCAGAGAGGTGTGACCTGACAGCCCCCTGAGTCGGTGGGAGAGGGCTGTCCCCAACCTCGATCCTTGTCTTCTCATAGAAATGAACTTATACCAGAGACCTTGACTCTGTTGTGAAACGCCAATTTATTAAAGCAATTAATGCGTGCGCCTTTATTGCAAACGCAAAGCCAGCAAAGCTATACATGTGGCTTAGGAAGCACAGATGGGTCTCAGCTAATCTGAAGAGCAGGCAGGTGAGGGTCCTGGGCGTGACATCCTCTCCCGTTTATAGGTTTCAAAATCCCTTCGCTGACTATTTCGGTGCAGATTCCTTCTCAAGGTCACTGTTGACTTTGTTGTGGCCTTCCCAGAATTCACGAGAAGCACCTGGCAACTTGATCGCGCCAAGCCTTGATTGAGCGTGCTGGCCTCTCTGCTTCAGGAGTAAAACTGCTTTATTTTTCCTTTTCCTCTTCCCCCTCCCCTTCTGCAGTTTCTTGTTAGGGAGGTTTCTTAACCATTTGCTCTCATGTCCTGGCTGGGGAAGATAATGGCTCGTTAGTTACCAGCTGGCTGCAGTGTCCACACTGTTTAGCCTTGTTTTAACTTTCCTGTCTCCGTGTCCCTATTCCTCCTGCCCTGGGACCCTATACCAGTTCCAACAACTGATTCTTTCAATGGAGAAAAAAAGCAAAACGAGGACCGTTGGGCCCTAATCTTCTTTGTCATGTATTCATCCCACATTATTGGTGTAGACTAGAGCTTTGTCCTCAGCCCTGTGTTAAGTCTTGAGAAACCAGAGCAGTGGTTCTCAACCTTCCTAACGCCGCGGCCCTTTAATACGGTTCCTCATGTTGTGGTGTCCCCCAACCATAAAATTATTTTCGTTGCTACTTCATAACTAATTCTGCTACTGTTATGAATCGTCATGTAAATATCTGATATGCAGGATGGTCTTAGGCGACCCCTGTGAAAGGGTCGTTAGAACTTCAAAGGGGTCGAGACCCACAGGTTGAGAACTGCTGAACCAGAGAGATTTAGATGAGAGTATTCCATGCTAGAACCCACAGATTAGGGGAGGGAATAAGACACTGAAACGCTGGTGTAGGATAAAAAGCCGCTCAACAGTGCAGAGGACCAATGCGAGACTCTCTCATGAGGGCTGGCGTCTTCTCCCTGGATGTTTCTGAAATGCCTACTATCACATGACTCTTGCTAAACATCGTTATTTAGAGTCGGTTCTAAAAAACATTAGAGTTTGTTCTAAAAATAACTATGGACATGCTACTGAAAATAAAAAGTCAAGCAACCAGTTGCTTTGCGGTGTTATGCCGAACAACTCATTGCTTAACATCTATTTCACTGAAATGACTAACTGCAGGCGTCTTAGAAGTGTGTGAACATTACTACGAAGCCAACACAGTTCTGGCTTCTTAAGAACCTCTCTGATCTAAAGCAACGGCCGCTACACACAAACGCTGATTTTTAAAAAGGAAATTCAAAAGATTACAGAAATTTATTAAAGCTGTGAAAATTTACAAATTTCCTGTTATTGTATTACTGATTTTAGGTTTCAAGTCTCTTTACAGTGTTTTTATTACGTTGATACGAAGGTTTTTCTTGGTGGGTGCTTTGAGTGACTGACAGTTTGCTTTTGCATCTAACTTACGTCTTATTTTTCAAAATTTTAATAATCAAAAACAAGCCTTTATATTCTTGGCAGATTGAATGTGTTATTTCTCCCTGCCCCCGTCCCTCCCCCCAAAAAAGTCCAAATTTCTTTTCTATCAGTCTTGGAATAAGAGAAATTAGGGTTTGACTGATGACTTTAATAGATTTGGTAAGCATATTGATCTTTTTCCATGATCAAAGGTCTTCGTTTTTTGCCAAAAAAAAAAAAAAAAAAGTTACCTTTCAAATCCATCACATGATACTGTGGGTGAGTCATAGCTCCTTTGTCATTTCTAAGAATTGGTTAGCACTATTGTTTTTCTCCTCTTTCCTTCCTCTTCCTGCTTTTTAAACCTCACACCTGAGCATCAGGTGTCATCAGTGCCCTCCCACATAATCCAGCCAGAGAGTTGAGTAACCTCTCCAAGAGGTCATGGCTCTCCTAACAAGGGCCTTTAGAATTCTCTTCCCTGTTCTGTATATTTCTTTGGGCCAATACCCATGGCTGAAATCCAAGGTTGTAGCCATTGCACTTGAGCAATCACATTCCCATAATTCACCCAGTGTCAAGGCAGGCCAGACGTGCGGCTCCTGGTTTGTAAGTCGGTATGGTCAGTTCTTGTTTTGAAAGGGTAAATTTGTTCCAATGGGACTGGGATGTGAGGACCAATGTGAGGAGAACACAAATTTTGCATTTACTTATATGCTTTTCATCAGCGGGGAACACGAGGATCACACACAAAACTACACTCTGATGAAGGGAGCCATCCAGGGTTGGAAAATCCCACCAACACCACATGTCACAGGGAGGTGAGCCACGCCCATCCACACCTGCTGGTACCTTCCGTTTCAGCTCAGAGAGCGCTCTGCCCACCAGGTCACAGTAACTCACATGCAGCCTTCCCCCTCTTCCACAAGCAACTGCAGGTGCCATATTGATTGTAGTATTTCATAACCAGTTACCATGCGCCACCATGTTTATTCAGTCCCTGTCATTTGTGAAGGTGTCATGGATGAAGTTTGTGAATGACATACCCCTAACCTAACACGTCCAACCTGCCAAGAATATAAAGGCTTGTGTTTGATCATTAAAATTGTGGGCTAGGGGCATATGCCCCAACCTTTGTGCATCCTATTGCCTGGTGTTGCATACAGTGGTGATTTTGAGGAACACATATATAACATTAGAGCAGAAATGTTTTCATATATGCAAAAGGGCAAGGAGTGAGGCAGGGCATGTGCAATCGTGGGGGACAGGGTCATTATGACACTCACCCATGTGTTCCATGAATGATGCCGGTATTGATTACAGATGCTAAGCCCACTGTGCTGAGCCTTTAATATGCATTCCCATGTGAATCCTCACGGCAGACGTGTGGAATGCACATCGCTATGTAGGGCGAATGCTTCTGGCCCGCTCTTGATGCAACCCGCCACGTGAGTGAAACCACCTTCCATGTGAAACTTCCATTAGTCACCACTCAGGGTGCTGAGCCCCCTGCTCCTCCAGGTTCCTCCCCACCCAGCCTTCCCCTGCATCATCCCCGGCTGGTACTCTTAGACTAGGCAGTTCTCATCGGCTCTAACCCATGGGAGGCCCTCATGCCTCTTTGCTTCTGGAAAGAACTAGCTTCAGAAGGTGGCCCCAATATGGACACTCCTGACCCTTTGCAACCCGTAATCTCTCTTCTACTGGAAGAAATGAAATGATTTATTGGGTCAGTAACTTGAGGATAATGAATTGGGCCTATGGGGGCAGTTTCTACTTTTACTTTTTTCTCTTCCCTGGTCCCCAGGCAGTGAAGCCCCTCCACACCCTAGTTCTAATCTGTGGGGCCTTTGCCTGCCAGGCCCCATCTGAGTCCGACATGTACGGGATGGTTATACGTTGTATCCTGAGATTCACTGAGTAGGTCCACCTGGCTCTGACTCTAAGCTACATCCTCTTCCTTAAGATTCATCTTTAATCCAGAGGATAATTTGGACTCCATCTTTCACTTCTTAATATTTTATCAAAATTTGGGTAGGGAGACTGGGACTTCTGGGGTGCAGGGGGACACCCTAAGTTTGATTCATATCATTAAGAAGGAAATGAATCCAATATGTGAGGCAAAGTCTGGCATCTCCGTAGCCTGAACTTTAGCCACCTTATTGATTTTTTAAAAAAATATGTTTGCTTCTTAACTTGAATACCTATTTTAGCCTAGAATAAAATATGTGCTCAGCAAGTCATTAGCAGATTTGGCTAAAAAAGAAACATTCATTTGCAGACAGACACCATGGAGAAAATAAAAGACTTTTTCAGTACGATCTGGACTTTGAAACCCTGAACGTGTATGAATAGAGAGCTGGTGTCGCTCGGGTGTTTTTAAAGCGGCAGATAATGATTCATTGTAGGCCCGCGTCTGTGTGTTTCATCGAGGCTGAGTGCTGTGTCATGGTTCCGAGCTCCGTTCTTAGGCAAGCCTGGCTCCTGCGCTGGCCCCTCGTGCGGATCAGCCTGCTGAGGCACCAAGAAAATCCCAAGCGCAAGGATACAACAGATTTTGAAACAGTGTCCCGTTGAGGAGCGCGTTATCATTCATCTATTCGTTACAAAAGAGGGTGCTTTGTATTCCTCCCTAGCGAAACAGACCAAGTACAATACCGTATTGTCCTCAGCTGTTGGTTTGTTGTTTTTTTAATAAAACCAGAAATGTGTGTTAGGCCAGCCTCGCAAAAGATGGGAACATCTCAATTTATCATAATATTGTGCAGGCTCAGGAAGGCCAAAATATAACATAGGCTCACAATAGAAACGCGCACATGCACGCTGACTGCGCAGGTCCAGGAAACAATGTGTGAGGGGTTTGGGGATTTGTTTTGTTTCCGTGTTTATGTCCCCGCTGCCTCGGCAGGCCCTCCTAGGGGATCAGGTGTGTTAATGCACTCATCAGGCGAGCCTTGCGCCAGGTGGTGATTTTCATGTTTACCTGTTCTGGTCCTATTCTTATGTCCAGCGTCCTGCATTCTATTGGGTTCAATGCTCAGAAACAATTAGTAACTATGAACCGTGGAACCCAGGTGGCATCTCTCCGTCTCGGTTTCTTAGGGCCCCACATGGCTCCAGTAACAGCAAGGAGTTTCTTCCAAACGTAGCCTGAGGCTTGTATCCCAGGGAAATGAGCTGTAGCTGCTGATCAAGCTTCAGGGGTCGGATTCGGTTCCAAAGGAACTGACTTCTAAGAAAGGGTGTCCTGTGGAATAGTGTGCGGAGGGAGCTTCAAAGAGTGGAGACACCCCATTTTTTCTCCTCTGGAAGGAAAACAGGGTATGTCAGGAATTCTTGGAAGAATTGTAGTTCTAGGGATGTGAAACTACACTTTGAAAAATGAGAAATGTACACATGTGATATGGTGGAAAACAGCATGGCGTTTATTTCAATTTTTTTAGATCTTTATTGTTGAAGGTATTACATACGTCTCCCTCCTTAACTCCTTTCGGCCCACCTCTGCCTTCTCCACCCTGTTGTCTGTGTCCCTGAGTTATGCCTACAAGCTCTGTGGTGGATGGCTTCCCTCCCCCACCCACCTTCCCTCTGAGATTCCAGTCTGTTCCCTGCCTCCAGCAAGACAAGTTTGTGTTCATGTCCAAGCCAAGCACTTACTGGCTAAGTGACCTTTCTTGGCTTTTGCTCATCTGAAAAATGGAGTTGTTTGGTTTGTTGTAAGGTGTAAAGGGCATATGAAATTGTTAACAGGGTGCTAATACGTATTAGTCTAGACGTATTTTTCCTGAACTCAGAAGAGAGGTGATGAAATATTCTAAGACTTAGAAAGAACTCTGATTGAGCAAGTATATTTTTTTAAATGTATTTTTATTGATTTCAGAGAGGGGGAGAGAGATAGAAGCATTCATGATGAGATAGAATCATTGATTGGCTACCCACAACCCAGGCGTGTGCTCAGTGCTCAACCACGGAGCCAGGCATGAACAGGCATTTTAAAGAAATGAAAGGCAACATCGTGTCCTTGTAGTTAAAGAAGTAACTTTCAAAGCAGCTGTCTGCGAGCTCCTTCCACTCCCGCAGGCTGGCATGGGGAAGGCTCCTGGACCCAATGCGGCGCTTGTAAATGTTTCTGCGAAGAGATAAGAGAGCTTTTTAATTAGGATATTAAATAGTCACAAAGGGAAAAATACAGCCTCCACTGAGCGTCTGTCGCTTCCATGATATTAATTTGCTTTATGTGTTATCTTTTCACGGATATTGCAAAAGTTAATTTCGCCAGACTCCTTTAGCACGTTAAACTATTCAAAATTCAGAGTAACTGTACTTCAAATAAATTAACTTTGGGTGTATTGAGTTTAATATCAGGCCCTTTTTTGCACAAGTGTACAGAGGCAGTAGCCACTTGCAAATTTAAAATTCTACTTCCCTAGTTTGATTTGTCTCCTCCGCCCACCCCCACCCACACAGCGAGGAGTTGCTTCTGGCTTTCTTTTAACTTAGGCTAAAAGAGTAAGAAACAACACATATGTTCCTGAAAACAAAACGGCACAGTTAAAGGGAACAAATGTGTTTACTTTAATGTTTCATTGTTCTTTTCTCTGATGTCTTTTTATCCTACAGGCATATGTTTGCGCTGCTCATAGAATAAGAATGTCCTTCTTTAACGCGTAAAACCAAGCATAAGTTTGGAAAATCTCTGTATTAGCACAGATTATAACACTCGGACTTGATAAAGACTTTCCAAACCATTCATTTAAAAGAGGCAGGAATTTCCCCAGATGTGCTCGTGGTTTGCTTAGCTGCTAATAAACGTTTGGTGCGGGAGAGGTCTCAGGGTCCAGTACAATTAGGAAAGACTTGACTTACACAGATACGTGTGCTCTGCAGGACTTACAAGATTCTTTAACCTGCTAACGTGCATGGGGATGCTCGGAGCATCAGATACAGTGTGTGGTATTTCTCAGCTTCTTCCTTGATCAGCAAAGTTTTGCATTGAGCATCTGTATAGCAGATCTCTGGGCCTTCGGTGGGGCAGGGGCTGGGGGGAGTGGGGCAAGAAGGAAGAAAAGGGGGAACATCTGTAACACTCTGAACAAGAAAGGTAATACATTTTTAAAAACTCATAAAAATTCAAATCACCCAAAAAGTTTTCTCTGCTACCTTAGATTCATTTGAAAATGTGTCTCTGTTGAGATAAGTGTTGCTTTGACTTTTTTTTTTTAATATATTTTATTGATTTTTTTTACAGAGAGGAAGGGAGAGGGATAGAGAGTTAGAAACATCGATGAGAGAGAAACATCGATCAGCTGCCTCCTGCACACTCCCCACTGGGGATGTGCCCGCAACCAAGGTACATGCCCTTGACCAGAATCGAACCCGGGACCCTTCAGTTCGCAGGCCGACGCACTATCCACTGAGCCAAACTGGTCAGGCAGCTTTGACTTTTTTTTATATATATATTTTTTTAATCTGTAGTTGTTTTGTTTGGGTTGATTTGGCTAGTTCTCTAGGAAAAACCAGGAGTGCTATATGTGTGGAGAAACTTTCACTAGGAGAGTTACTTGCAGCCATTTTTAACACTGAGTTCCCCCCCCCCCCCCCCGCCCAGGTATATTTGGAGACACAACGACAGTGTATAACTCACGGGTGGAGTAGCTTTGCTTCTGGGAGGGGCGTGGACCTAGAGCCCTATCTCCATGGCTTCCCTGTTGGTCCCTGCGGTGAGTTTGCCTTAAGGATCTCCTGCAAGTCACCAGGTATGGCTGACAAGGTTTGAGAGCCATGTATGCAGAGACAGTTCTAGAACATGGAAATGGGAGGGAGGGAACTAAAGGGAGCATTGCTTGGCTCGGAGAGTCTTCACTTCCTTAATGGAATAATAATATGTGCTTGATCCCCTTGGGGATGATGGGAATGAGCAAATGGACGGCTGTAAAATATCCTCCAGTTTGTTTTCAAAGTCTTATTGGCAAATGCAGTACTTGAATCCGTTGAGATGCGTTATTTCTTCTCAGGATGTGTGTGGGAGAACGAGATAACAGGAATATAGGAAATGTGCAAAAGAGAGAGAGAGAGAGATTTTAAAGTAGCGAGGCCTCTATTTACTCAAGCACAGCAATGCTTACGCTGCTTTTGGGGACAGAAATGTAGCTTGGAGATCGGAAGCAGACAGTGTTGCCGTCTGTGGGGTGCAGAGTTTGGGTTGGGGTGGAAATGGAATGTACATGTAAATTAACGGAGCTATAAAAACATATCAATATCCAAGGCAAACTTTTTGAGAGGGGAAGACCATCAGGCTCACCCAACCACTGCAGTTAACATTTTCAGTTATGACTGCACTCACTTCCACGCCACAATCCCAAAGGACTCACTTTTGAATGCATTGAAATTACACATTAGCTTTTTCCATCTTCACTTTCCAATTTAGGAACGAAAGCATTTGAAAAATAAAACATCTTATTAGAATCTAAACACACCTACATAATGGGAGAAAAATGATTAATGTTAGTGAGAATAATGAAGTAGAATGGAAAAATGTATGGCAACTTTAAGAAATAACTATTAAGCTTCAGAAATTATTAATGAAAAAAATGCCAGAGAGAGCCAAAGGGGCTGTAGTTCACCCAAGGAATTGAGAAACGCTTTGAGGTCCTTCAAATGCTTCTCTTCAGTTCAGTGCTGTCTGCGAGGATTTGCCAGTGAACTCCCTGCAAGTTGAAGCTAGTTCTCTTGCTAAAGAAAATGAAAGAGCCTGAGAAATACTTTTATACCTTTCTTCATCACAGTTATTTTTCGATATTGCATTCAGTCTTAACCTAACCTAGCTTGAAAATGTGAACTCACTCCTGAGAAACCGAAAGAGAGGAGGCTTCACAGTTGGTTTGATGGGAAGTGTACCGGGGCTGTTAGGGTCGCCGCAGGAGGAACGCATGAGGCCAGACGTGGTAAGGGGTTATACATGTATTAGGTCGTCTGCATGCCAGATGGCCTGAGCCCCAAAATGGCACCAGCACGCAGGGATGGGGAATCAGAGGTTTTAAAGGATGCTGGGTGGGCTTTTTTTGGGAAGGGAACTCTCTGGGCTGGTCCAGATCCTGGGAAAATCTGGAGGGGAGAGATAGTGGTCATAGCAGGTGAAATGTGGTCTAAGCCAGTGGTCGGCAAACCGCGACTCACGAGCCACATGCGGCTCTTTGGCCCTTTGAGTGTGGCTCTTCCACAAAATACCACGTGCGGGCGCACGTACAGTGCGAAGTTGACTTAAAACTTTATTAAGTTAATTTTAGGGAACGTTGTGGAGTGAAAAAAGATGTAGTGTCGAGGAGATGTAGTGTTGAGAAAAGTATGTTGAGATGGTGTGAACATATAGAGAGGATGAACAAAAGGAGATAGACGAGTGTGGATGGGAGAGTTGGAAGGGGTCGACCTCAGCGAATGTACCTCATTGAGATTGAGGACGTTTTTAGCAAAGGCCAGCTTAGGAGGACCCTAATTAAGTGAATAACAATGTACCTACCTATATAGTTTAAAAAATTTGGCTCTCAAAAGAAATTTCAGTCGTTGTACTGTTGACTAATGAGTTTGCCAACCACTGGTCTAAGCGAAAGGGAATGTCTGTTGTCAAGTGGTCTAAAGATCAGTCCCCGGGGGAGGGGGTGCCCATTCAATTATTTGATCAGACCTAACAGGCTGCAAATCTTACTTCTCGGGCCTTTCTCTGAAGATTAGCTTTTCTCCTAGCATCAGTGGGACCATCCGCATGCTTTCGTGCTTAAATCAACAGGGGAAGAGGGAGCACTGTCCTTCGAGGGACGTGACACTGTTCCCGAGGGTCTAGACCAGTGGTTCTCAACCTGCTGGCCCTTTACATACAGTTCCTCATGTTGTGACCCAACCATAAAGTTATTTTCGTGGCTACTTCATAACTGTAATGTTGCTACTGTAAATATCTGACATGCAGGATGGTCTTCGGCGACCCCACTGAAAGGGTCGTTCGACCGCCAAAGGGGTTGCGACCCACAGGTTGAGAACCGCTGGTCCAGACGGAAATGCATGCGTGTAGCTGTGTTATTTCTCAGTGTGTTATTCCAGAGAGAGTGAGGATGCACGCTCCCCTTACTTATGGGACAGTCAGGGAGGCCCGGGCATTTAACCAGTGGGAACAAGTCTGTCGCCACTCAGAAACAAGGCGAAAAATAAAAGAAAGTTTCCACAATGTGCAGGGTGGATTAGGACATGCATATTGAAGATGAAGAGGCCGACTTGACAAGAATTTTCAAAGCCGTGGAAGGTGATCCCGTTGTGCTGAGTCATTGGAGAATCTGCTTTGATCAGGAGATCTCAGTAATGCGTGCCGTTAAAGCTTTGAATAAGAGACAACACTAGGAAACAGCACATCCAGTCCTGTTTTCTTTTAAATCCCATATATGTTGATACCGAAAATAATACATGCAACATATATGTATGTTATGAAGCAAAACAATACAGTGGACAGCTGAAATTCAGTCAATTTAAAAACCAGAATGCTCTCATTCATACCACTGGGTTTCTCCCTACGTGATGCAATTTTCCCAGCTCTTTCCCAATATACTTAACCTATGGCTTTTCTCTCTTACTAATTTGCGCGCACACACAGTCTTAAAACATGGTTTAGTATCATTGTTTCTGAATCTATTCAATATAGTGCCACACTATTTATGTTTATGTTGCAAGTTCTATGGCTAACAGTGTTCACTAAAGATATATTCTGGAATTTAAGAGCAGCACTGTTCACAACAGCCAAAACTGGGCACTATATCCTAATGCTCTCTCGCAGACCAACATTAGAATGCAACACACATACACATGCAGTAGGATAAACTACAAACACTCTGCAACTGCATCCAAAAGTGATTTTGAATCTGCTAACCAAAATATTTAAGTAAAAGTATACCTACTTTATACAAATGGAACTGGATAGGACCAAATATAAAGAGGGGTTATTATTTGGTAATAATGTTAATGTAGAGTCCATAAAATTATGACAGTTCCATATTGATTATGATCCAATGTTTTATGGGAACTATTTTGAAAGGCTGTTTTCAGGAATAATATGTGGAGAAAGCCATGGGTTTAAAAAGTTCTCTGGTCAGACAAGCTTCTTCCAATCAGAAACTCCTAACTCATTTCTTTTTTATGAGTCTCAAGTAAAAAGAAATATGCTTCTCTCTCTTTTTGCAGTAGACAGCAATTGCCCACACCTTTCCAAATATACTATGTACACTCTTTACATCCCTTACATTAATTATTTGGAATGAAACAAAAGCGCTATGTTTAATGTTCTTGTAAACAACAGCACTGAAGGAATGGATAGTGGCTTTGTGTCATACCTTATCTAATACTAGAGGTCCGGTGCACAAAATTCGTGCACCGGGGGGGAAGGGGGCGGGGGTCCCTTGGCCCAGCCTGTACCCTCTCACAATCCTGGACCTCTGGCTCCTAACCTCTCACCTGCCTGATCGCCTCCAACTGCCCCCCCGCCCACCAGCCTGGTTGCCCCTCACTGACCCCCTGCTGGCCTGGTCATCCCATGCAGGCTGCTGTTCGGTTGTTCCGCACTAACCCACCTGCCAGCCTGGTCGCCCCACACAGCCTGTTCAGCTGTCTGTCTGGTTGTTTCGATCGTGATGACCCTTGGCTCTTTATATATATGGATGAGTAAGTCTTGATTATTGAAAAGATTGGTGAAAAGACATCCACCTTCTATTCATAGCTCAAATTAGCCTACAAAGCTTCACTAGACTCTATAAATCAATTCAAAAGTAAAATATATTTATTCCACTTGTGCAAAATGACTACTCTTTAGTTACAAAATGATATACCAGACAGTTTTTTTTTCACCCACAGAAAAAGAAATATACCAGCAAATTCTGCATTTTGCAAAAATGCTCTGTTAATGTAGAGTCCATAAGAATTTGCATGTTATAGAAGAAATTTCCTAGATAGCAGTAATGAACTTGAGGTTCTGGATTGTTTTAGAACAAGAGCTAATTTACAGAAATTAGTAACAGGTGCCGTTATGCCAGGCTGTGGTAAATTGTTTCTGTCAAGGTCCAGTGAGGAAATGTGTTTGGTTTTGTGGATTATACATGCTCAGTGGCCACTGCTCAGCCAATGTTGCCTTTGTAGTAGGAAAGCATCCCTAATTAATATGTAAACAAATGGGCATGGCTGTGTTCCAATAACTTTACTTAAAAATTATGAGACAGGCAACTAGATTCGGCCCCTGGGCTGTATCCCTGTCCCCTGTTTAGAATGTTCCACTTCTATAATTTTGTTTGACTTAACTGCCTTAACACCTGCCCTAGGTAAGTAATATTTACTTATTCATAAATTATATCTCAGTGACTAGAAAGTCATAAATGCTTATGGTAAAATATTTGAGAAACCCAGAATAGTACAAATAAAGTGAAATTTAATTAGGTGGATGTTATTTATTACTAACAAGATTTACTACAGGAAGGCTCAGCTTTATCCATATATCACAGACTCTGTGTGTAACGGAGTCGAATTCATGGGCTCCCTCATTTTGACATTAGCTGAAGTGACTCAGATTCACCCGACTAAAGTCAACTCAAAAACAAGCACATGCAGGTGTGGCTAAATGGTTAGAGGTTGAGCTGTAGATTCAATTTCCAGTCCAAGGCATTTACCTGGGTTGCAGGTTCAATACCCCAGTCCCAGTCAGGGTGAATTCTGGAGGCAGCCAGTCTATGTGTCTCTCTCACATATCAATGTTTCTCACTCTCTCTAAAAATCAATGATAAAAATACCTTCTGGTGAGGATTAACAAAAGAAAGAATAGACCATGCAAAAGAAGTACAGGAATGATGACAAAAATGTTACCTGACAGCAAGCAACAACATGATAACTTCCTTTCTTTGAGCTCTTTTTCCATCAGCACAGCCTGGAAATGCCAAATACAAGTCTATTTCTTTTTCAATGAAATTAATAGACATATGAAAAATGGAAAGAATTAAGTGGATTAGGCAAAATCTTCCAAAGAACTGAGTCATTTCCTTAAACATGTAAGTGTGTGTGAGAGAATCACTCAACCGATTTTTCTCAGTAATGCATGTTCATTAGCAAAAGTACAAAGTAGTGGACAGGTGGTTTTGACTTATCTGCAATGCAGATCTTCTCACTGAGCCCAAGTAGACTAAGTAGTCTTAAAACAATGCAGGGAAAATGATGGCATGTGATATTCGTGGAATTTTTTACATATTTTAAGTATATTTTTATTGATTTAAGAGAGGAATAGAGAGAGAGCTAGAAACATCAATGATGACAATCATCGATCGGCTGCCTCCTGCACGCCCCACACTGGGGATCGAGCCCACAACCCACGCATATGCCCTGACCAGTAATTGAACCATGACCTCCTAATTCATAGGTCTACACTCAGCCACTTAGCCACACAGGCCAGGTTTCATGGAACGCTTTATATTCTTTTTGTCCCTAAAAAACCAAGCCAGGTGTGCCATTTCACCATCACTCTCTATTCACTGAAGGGTCTAAATAATACAAGGTCACGGGCTCCAAAATGGCCTTTAGTGATTTTGGTTCACTTCTATAATGCAAAAGTTTTTTTTCTCAGCCAAGACCACCACCAAGTGTGATTTGACTGTAATTCTCTATGCCTGACTTAGAAAATGATTGGTTTTAGAGTAAGGAATGTTACCCTCCAGATCAAGCTTTTCTGGAAATGCCAGCTTTAAGACTCCATCTTAATTAGATAACAATGAAGTTGTGCTCTCCCTTCTCTATTTGCTTAATTAAAAGCTAAGTAATGGCTTTTCAATGAGCCTAATTAGTTGGAAGCCTTCTGTTCTTGCAAAGTCCTTATCCCAATATAGCTAACAAATAAACGTTTAATAGTTTTCCATTTATCTGTAGGGAAAAAGTACCTTGATTGTCTTTTGGAATGGCAGCCAGTCTTCTCTATCTCCAAACCACATTTATGTGCTCCCGGGAGGCCCAGTGTGACTCAAAAGCCGAGTATTTCTTTTCACATTATTGTACACCCAACAGCTATTGCTATAGACCAGTGGTCGGCGAACTCATTAGTCAACAGAGCCAAATATCAACAGTACAACGATTGAAATTTCTTTTGAGAGCCAAATTTTTTAAACTTAAACTATATAGGTAGGTACATTGTTATTAACTTAGTTAGGGTACTCCTAAGCTGGCCTTTGCTTAAAACATCCTCAATCTGAGGGGTGAACCTCAGGGAATGTACCCCCACTTCTTCTAACGCCACTTCTTCAAAATAGACTCGCCCAGGCCGAAAACCGACCTCTGCGCATGGGCCATGAAGTTTCAATCGCACTGTACGTGTGTGCCCGCACATGGTATTTTGTGGAAGAGCCACACTCAAGGGGCCAAAGAGCCGCATGTGGCTCGCGAGCCGTGGTTTGCCGACCACTGCTATAGATGGACGGGGTGAACTCTCCTCTATTAGAAACTCATGGAAATCCAGAAGAGGCATGAAAAGGCTTAAATTTGCTTCTTATAATAATGCCAGTTAACATTATTTTGGGCCTGGTACAATTCTGTACATTCTACATACAGTAACGTATTTATGTCTCACAATAACTATATGAGGGGGATATATCTTACAGGTGAAAAATTGAGTCGTCATTACATAATTTGATCAAAGTTATACAACAAGGAAGTATCAAAGTTTGGAATTTAAAACTATGACTACTCCAGATATCATCTGTTATAATGAGATCATGCAAAAGTAATACGCCAAGCAATTTGGAAAGTAATAGAAGAATACATAAAAATTCAATATCTAAACTATTTTCATAAGTTCTAATAGTTTGGAAAGGAGAACACAATGTCTGTTCCATTTAGCAATTTCTATTTTTGGAGTATTTGCCCATGTTTGGTGAAAGTAGAGGGTAGTATTTATTAAAAAGTGAACACCTATAAATAGAAAATGATTTATGTAAGCCTCCTGGTAACCACAAAGCAAAAAACCCACCTATATTAGATATACAAAAGATAAATAAAAAAGAATGAAAGCATCCAATTATAGGAAACCATCAAATCACAAAGCAACCAGAAAACAATAAACCAAATGGCAATAGTAAGTCCATTCCTGTCAACAATTACTTTAAATGTAAATGGAGTAAGTTATCTAAACAAACCTGGCTGTTGCTGGTGAGATGCTAGTATTGGATGGAAAGTAAAGGAGAATTTTGAAATTTGAGGATCATTTTCTGAAAAGGGCCAGGGGGCTCTTTACCTGGAGCTCCCCCTGACTCTCTATGTACACTGACTAGCAAGGGTCCTCATGGATAGTTATCGGGAACTCAAGAGTGGTCCATGGGTTCACTATGACATATCTGTCCCACTTTGCGCCCATGACTTATTTGGAGGTACATTGTATGTACTAAGAGAGCAAGAACAGTCAATGGATCACCTTTGAATTGTGTGGTTTGATTGGTTGGTTGATTGTTTCTTTCATTTTTCAACAATTAATTAGAATCTCTGGGATTCAAAGTTAAGTAAGGAGTGACTTTTAACCTGGAGAATCATAATCTCATTGGTGAGAAAATATATCAACAACTATTTAGTATATGGCTTTTCTGTATCTCACAAAAAAAAGAAACTCGAATTACTGAATATCAATGACAATATCCATGCTAAAATGAAAGCATATATAGCAGTGATGGCGAACCTTTTGAGCTCGGCGTGTCAGCATTTTGAAAAACCCTAACTTAACTCTGGTGCCGTGTCACATATAGAAATTTTTTGATATTTGCAACCATAGTAAAACAAAGACTTATATTTTTGATATTTTATATAGTTAAATGCCATTTAACGAAGAAAAATCAACCAAAAAAATGAGTTCACGTGTCACCTCTGACACGCGTGTCATAGGTTCGCACGCCATCACTGATATATAGGCTAATGGAAGTGATTTTAAAACAAGGAGATAAGAGGGAAGCTCCAAATAAGTTGGCAAACTCATTAGTCAACAGAACCAAATATCAACAGTACTTCTTCAAAATAGACTCGCCCAGGCCGAAAACCCACTTCTGCGCATGGGCCACGAAGTTTCAATCGCACTGTACGTGCGCCCGCGCATGGTATTTTGTGGAAGAGCCACACTCAAGGGGCCAAAGAACCGCATGTGGCTCGCGAGCCGCAGTTGCCGACCACAGCTCTAAACTATCCTGTGGAAGACACGGTGTTTGCCTGGTTAGTAGGTTGTGGAAGATTTTTCAAGAAGGCATAGCACATACAGAGGTTGAAGGTTCCTGATGTGTTTGAAGACCTTCAAACAGCCCAGTGCACCTTTAATCTAGAGGGCAGAGTAGCTGGATGTGCCATTCCAGAGACAGTAGGAATGAAATGAGGAAGAGACTTGTTCTTTGCGCTAAGTGTGTGGGCTTTACCGGGAGTAGATGAGCAACGATGGGAGGATTCTGGGCAGAGCCAGTATTCTCAGCTTTGACTTATCACTCTGAGATCAGGATGGGCCAATGTTACCCCCGCTGTAGTCCCTTTCCCTTCACCATCCCAAGAGTGAAAAGGGTAACGTGTTCAGGTTCTCAGGGCCTTGCCCCGGATCTGCATGCACATGGAGTGAAACCATGTAGCTCTAGCTCATTTATTTGTTCGTTAAAAACACTTGCTTTTTAATGTCCATCCATTTTTCACTTTAATTCTACTTGACCGTGACACGTGGTGTGTCATTTTTGGAACTCTGTAATTACAGGGCCAGTCACTAATTTGATGAATCCATTGTCACATAATTGAGGTCATCTGCTCTTCAGTGATAATGGTAGTTATTAACTTCTCCAAAAATCCCAAATTGTAAGACAGCAAACATGCATTCTTCATAATTCTATATTTCTATCATTTTCTTTTCTCAGTCTCACAAGCTAGTAATAGGAAGAAACTACAGGATCAAAATTAAGAAATAGATGCATGACTCCAGTTTTGAGCAAGTATAATCTTTAGAGTTGCTTCCCTAGTTATTTTGAAATATTAGACAAATTAGTACAGCTCTCTAGCTAACATAACCATACAAGCTGGGGTTTTCCAGACAATCTTAAACTCAAATGTGCCTGTAACTACCATGGCAAATCTAATTTTTGTTGAGAAGATAAAGTATAGGCAAGTCAGGTTTATATATCTTTAATCTTGAAAGTAAAGAAAACTATAAGCATCTAGCTAAGCCTTCAGCCAACAAGATTACCTTTATAGAGGTAGCTGATAAATGCTCTAAGGGAATAACTCACTAAGAAAGACCAGTGTGAGTTAGAGAAGGCTGTAGGGAAGCAGAAGGTCATAAAAAATAGAAATAAATGTTTTCTTAGGACCAGAAATGTTTTAAATTATACTTTTGTTACTTTCAAAGCACAAGCTAACTCAAACACTAGACCACAATCCCCCCAAAAATGTCCTTATGGGATTTGTTTCAGTTGATACAAATATTTTATTTATATCATCATATTATTGAAATGTTAAATATATTATTTCTCAGTGTTCATTCAGTACACCGAAGTTTAAGAAATCCTCTTAGAATGAATGAAAAAGAGAACGTTTTTTCTTAATTACTTTTTCACACCCACTAGCACACACAGACACATATGCCTGCACTACACATATCTCTAATCTCTTCCGTGTTATTATAATGCCATTCACATAATTCATTTCTTAAATAAGCCAGATGCCCAAATTGGAACTGTGGCTTTGCCGCTAAGTAGCATCATTTCAGGTATAACGTCATTTTATATCCTGGGAAAAGAACTCGTTAATGTTAAGTAGATGGATTTCAATTTTCCACATAAAATGAGTCATGGTAAATAATTATTTTAAAAAATAGAAAACTTCAATAGTCAACAAGATTAGATTCAACTCCTCGATATACTTTCCGGACCCTTCACAATTGGCAGGCCCCCTCATTACAGACTCCTCCCCTATTATTTTAACCATGTCAATTATTTTTTAATGAACAAGCCATGGAATTTCAAGCTCTCCCTTCTTGTGAAATGCCTGCTGATGTATTTGGAATTCCCATTCATGCTTAGGATTCCATTCATTTAACCCTCTCCTGAGGTTTTCTTTCGTACTCCTATGAACTGTGACATTTTGCTTTTATAGGTATAATGTGACATATTTTGCATTATAATTGATGGGGCATGTGTTCCCGGAAGTCAGGAAATATCCATGGTTGGGGCAAAAGTTAAGTTTACAATTGTGAGTACACAAAACACAGATCATTGTATTATTATTTATGAATTGTATTATATTCCATAAGAACTGTAGACCTACTTTTGCCCATCCCTGCATATATCTGAATTCTTACAATGAAAGCACATTCTCACTCACCTACATAAAAGAGTGAGCTGCCCATTAGGTTTTCCTTCCATATTGATTCAGCTGAAATCTTTTCTTTTTTTAAATATATTTTATTGATTTTTTACAGAGAGGAAGGGAGAGGGATAGAGAGTTAGAAACATCAACGAGAGAGAAACATCGATCAGCTGCCCTTTGCACACCTCCTACTGGGGATGTGCCCGCAACCAAGGTACATGCCCCTGACTAGAATTGAACCCGGAACCCTTCAGTTCGCAGGCCAACGTTCTATCCACTGAGCCAAACCAGTTAGGGCCAGCTGAAATCTTTTCTTAAGCCAGATAATCACAATACACTATTTCACTACAAACTTTTGAAAATAAATGGTTAAATGAGCTTGTGAAATCTGAGACAAATGAATTTCTTTATGCTAAATCTAAGAAAGCATTGAAAATGAGCTAAAAGAAAGCTTAGACTTCTTTTATGAAGCTAGATTATTTTTGCTACCACCAATTTTGTACATATATATTTTTTTACCTAATAGACAAACATGTAAATTGACTGTCCCTCTGCTACACTCACAAGCCAATCAGGAGAGTATGCAAATTAACCCAACTAAGATGGTGGTTAATTTGCATACATCGGCGTGAAGCGAAGACTGAAAGCTCCAGCTGGAGCGAAGGCCTGGGTCCCAGGTGCCGGAGGAAAACCGGTGCTGGCAGCCAGGGGAAGGGAAGGCCTATTGCACGAGTCTCTTCGTGCAATGGGCCTCCAGTATATATATAATTGTTGATAGTATTTCAGAAGCTAGATTTTGAAGATCTAAACTAAAATCATTATTTTCTCCCTTATGGAGTAAGGAGATTTGCCTAACCAGAAATGGCATCACATCAAACTTAAAATAGATGCCAGACACAGAGGTCTGAATAGCTCTCTTCCTATTCACAGCCACATATTTTTGCCTGCTGGTTTCTCTTGTAATTTGTCTATTGAAAAATAGAATGTGTCCTGTAAGAGGGAAAAGGAGACATGGAGAGCATCGTCTCCTGCAGAGGCCTGACATCTGCTAACAACAATGCTCTGAATTAGACTCTGTTCAAATTGGTTGTATCATCCTTGTTCCAGATATGTCATAACAGTGCATTATTTTGATATGGAAGGTCATTCTGTACATGTTAGATTACATGAAGCATTTGGAATGAAAAATCATTAGGAAGATGACATTGTTCTTTGCGTTGGCTTTTGGGGACAGACACAGGTGTGTGTAGCTGGAAAAGACAGAGGGTGTAAAGAGCACACAGAACAGGGTGAGTTCTACAGGGAGTTTCTAAGGCAGCCAGACCCCTTGCATTCTTCAAAGGCCGAGGAGCACTGTCATGCATAAAAGCAATAAAAAATTCAAAAGGGTTTAGGTGTGAATTAGTTTCACCAACAGGAAAACTTTAATTTGGAAAAAAATTAAAATAAATGTCTCTCTCCAAGCAATTGGGTAGGCCAGTAAGAATGATGTATCCTCAACTTTTCAGAGTACGAAAACAATGACCCATTGGTATTCTTTCCTTAGGCATTTATGAGAGCAGTTGAATTGTTGGTAACGGGCCAGCAATTTGTACATGTCTATCCAAAATGGCATGAAATATTTGGATACATTTGTTATCAGGATCAAGGTCTACTACTGAAATTTAAAAAAAAAATACACAAACACAAACACTGTCTTTTTCCCCAATCGTGCCACTTAAAAGAATTTAAATATTCCACCTTAGGAAATAAATTAGCAAAGAATATCAAAATGTTCTGCTTCCTTCTCTTCTTGTAAATTAAACCTGAAATGTTAACTGTGTTAATAATTTATCACTAAAGGGCAAACTTGCTATCAATCTGAGCCATGAAATAGAAATGGTAGGGCTCAAAAAATTATTAAAACTAAAATAATGTCAGAGTAGATGAGTAATTCAGTAAACAAATACCCATTTAAAATGGAAAAGTTAATATTTGCTTAATGAAATGAATAGTTCCTATCTTTAGTATAAAATTATCTTGATAATGCCACATAGTAACGTGCTATTAGTTAATTTGATGGTGGTTTAATCAAGTGTCTCTATTTTTCCACAAACTAGATAAACTCCTCATCTTTAAAATATTAGCTACATTAAATTATGTTAATTAAAAGACAACTTTCCAGAAATTTGATATTTAATCAAATGAGCATTCATCTCATTGAGTGCACATGGCAGTCCAAGAAAATTGTGCCACTGAAAAGAAAACTCTGCTGTATATTTCAAATCCTTTCATGGACCGAGCGAGTCTGCAGTATATTTTCCCCTGCTCCTGTTGGAGCTACATGAGAGAGCCTATTTGAACACAGAATGAGGGTGGAAGGAATTAATCCACCCTACCAGGGTTAGCCTATCAACAGGGCTTAAGTACAGTTGTGAACATCATGGTGTCTTTGATTTATGATGTTTACTGCAGTGTCTGAGTTGTTGCCCTGGAAAATATTCCCTCCCTAAAGCATGACTAATATTATGGATCAATCTCTCTCTTTTGTAGCATTCAATCTTGTACACTAAGCAGACAAAGTGTTTCCTTTTGAAACATAGACGGCAAAGAAGGGCTTAGCAGTGATGAATGAGATAGGAATCACAGGTGATTTTCCTGTTCCTTTCCCTTCCATTGCAAGCCTTTTAAACATGTTCTCTACTTTAATAGACTAGATGTCTTAACCACAGTAAGACACACACAGCTTTAAGATCTGCCTTCCTCTGGTTTGTTAACATGGGAGTATTTCCTAGCGGAAAGTTGAAGTGGAGGAAGTCAGTTGTGGCCATCTTTTGATAAGGCTCACGTTAGCATCCACACACACAAGCACACACGCGCACAGTGCTGTGAGAGTTATTCCAACACAAGAAGTAACATAAGTTATAATTAAAGATAGTTTACTCGTCTACCACTCAGAATACATCTCCAAATGATTGTAGGTCAGTTACCGGAAGACATCTCAAAAGCATATTAATTAGATTAGACATGCTTACATCTTTATGTTTTAATGGGAATAAGAAGTCTCAGGAAACTGAGGTGACTTGTGCTTAGTTATTCAGAATAATAGGGTCTTAAATTGAAGTCTCCTGAATGTTCCCACTCATCCAATGGATCTCTTATCATGAAAACAATACAGGCTGGGGTGAAAGTAGGTTTACAGTTGTCGATATGAAAAACAATACAATAATTCATAAATAACAACACAAGAATAAGTGCTGTGTTTCCCATATTCACAACTGTAAACTTACTTTAGCTCCATCTTGTATTGGTAATTTTTTTGGGGGGGTTAGTCTCTAGAGCAGGGGTGGGCAAACTTTTTTACTCGAGGGCCACAATGGGTTCTTAAACTGGACCAGAGGGCCGGAACAAAAGCATGGATGGAGTGTTTGTGTGAACTAATATAAATTCAAAGTAAACATCATTACATAAAAGGGTACGGTCTTTTTTTTTTTTTTTTTTAGTTTTATTCATTTCAAACGGGCCGGATCCGGCCCACAGGCTGTAGTTTGCCCACAGCTGCTCTAGAGCCATTTTAGCAGACAAAGAATCCTAGTTTATAAGTATTATCATTCTATAGGCTTTTCTGTTTTTCTCTTTTGCCAAAATGATACTACTTAACTTCATACTCTACTTACTCATCAACCTTGGCTGTGTGACCTCCTTACGGCACTAAATTATTTCCCACAATTAAATTGATTGCATATTTATTGACAAAACATATGCATAGTAGATGTACTTTACTTATATAGTTAGAACTAAACACATAGACTCTGAAATATTCTAGACTAAATTATTATGAAGTCTCTTCTTGCTAAAACTTTGAAATTTAATCTATATGTTTGTCTTAAGCTATCAGTGCTATTATTATTTATAGATTAATTCTGAGATTCTGAACACAGTCTGTGCTATCAGATACTAATCCAACTGACTGAACAATTATAAATGTTAATGACTGGGTTAAAATAATTTTTCTCCTATTGTTATTTCATGCCTAAAATATTCAATGCTTGGGTTTATGTTTCTATAAATGGCACACGCACTCACACACAAGAGTCTTTATAGCAGACCCTAAAATGACCTTGTGCATTTCAAAGAATGTTTTCCAATGGAAAGAAAAGTTTAAGTCTTTTATGTAGTCCAATCTTAAACAGCTTATTGATCAACGTCAACAGGTGGAGCCAAGACAAATGGTCTTAATCTTCACCCTTGTAAATAAATACGTTCATCATGGGGAGACAATTCTTCCAATGAATCAAAAAAAATCAATTTGAGTTTTTTTACTCAATCATTCCGAGTCCCAGCCCACGCCAGAAAGTCTAAGGGGATCTTCTAGGGTCTGTTTGGAAAAGTCTAGGTTCTATATTTTGCCTGGAACTACTTATAGAGAGCTATCATTGCAATTTTTAGAAAATAACTGTGGTTACTTGGGCCAGTGTCAAGGTAACACTTTCCAAAATAAAACGACCACGGAGATTTGCACGTCCCAGAGATATTTGAAGTTGATGGAGTCTGTGGTTACTTAAAGATCAGCTGCTTTTATTGGATTAAGTGGCATTGGGTTATGATCTGGATACAGGAATTGTGAACCTTCTGAAGGCACTCCTCTCATTCACATGACCTAACATGGCATTATTTCTGACCTCTCTTCATCCCAGTCATTCTTCCCTGGGAAGAAGGATGTTTGTACTTTTAAAACAACCACCTCCTATTCCATATTAGTCATTGGATTGTGATTGACAGGCACAGGATACAGTGACATCATTCCTGTCTGTTGTCAAATGGGTGATGCATGTACTTACTGTGGCATATGTCAAGCCCTTACTAAGCGGTCACTAAATTATTATCATTAGGGCACATGCCCCAGTTGCGGGCAAGATCCCAAGTAAGAGGCATGCAGGAGGCAGCCAATCCATGATTCTCTCTCATCATGGATGTTTCTATCCCTCTCTCCCTCTTCCTTCCTCTTTGAAATCAATAAAAAAATGAGAAGTTTTCTCCCTAACACAGAGAGAACAGCTTGCAGTCAAAGCAAATATAAACGATGATCCTCACACACAGGAAAAAAACAAAACACAGATATTGTGATAGAAGTCTGTGCGCTCTATCAGAGATTACCTTCATCTGATGGAAGCAGAAACTGAAAAACAGTGGCTTCTATGGAGCAGAAGCATGTTTTTCCCTCATGTGAAAGACGTCAAGCGGTAGGCTGCCCAGGGCTAGGACAGCCAGCACACGTGCTGGTGAAAGCTCCGCCTCCTAGTTTCCGCTGCACCATTACTTGTCCTTTCGAATTGGCCTTTATATCCCCACAAAGAGAAGAGGAAAAGTGGAAAGAATTGTCATCTGGATTAGCCCCTTCTAGAGCTGCCTGGGAGTCCCCATTGAAGGGACTTCGCTTACATAACACTGGCTAAAGCTTAATCACACCTTCACCTCCATCTGCGAGTGAGGCTGGGAAATACAGTTTGTTTTTATCTATTTTATTTTATTTTTTAAATTACAGTTTACATGCAGTATTATTTTGGATCGCACAGTGGTTAAACAATCATATACATCACACAGTGTTCCCTCAATATTTCCAGTACCCACTTGGCACCAAACATAGTTATAGTGGAATCATCTATGATGATTTTGTATAAACTACCAATCTGTACTTCTCAATCTCTTCACCTTTTCACCCCTTCCTTCTAGCAACCATCAGTCTGTTCTCTGTTATCTAGGAGTCTATTTCTATTTTGGTTTGTTCTTTAGATTTCACATACAAGTGAAATCATCTGGTGTTTGTCTGATTTATTTCATTTAGCATAATACCCTCTAGGTCAGTGGTTCTCAACCTGTGGGTCGCGACCCCTTTGGAGGTCGAACGACTCTTTCACAGGGGTCGCCTAAGACCATTGGTAAACACATATATATATAATTACATATTGTTTTTGTAATTAATCACTGTGCTTTAATTATGTTCAATTTGTAACAATGAAATTGGGGGTCACCACAACATGAGGAACTGTATTAAAGGGTCACAGCATTAGGAATGTTGAGAACCACTGCTCTAGGTCCATCCATGCTGTCACAAATAAGATTTTAATCTTTCTTATGACCAAGTAATATTCTATTGTGTATATCTACCACCACTTTTTTATCCACTCGTCTACTGATGGGCATTTGGGTTGCATCCATATCTCGGCTATTGTAAATAGTCTATAATGTCTATATTGTTTAACACAGTTTATACGTTGTAAATCCTGCACAATTTTAACTTGTTTTCTACTAACCTTAAGTAAAACTAGATAGAAGTCTTTGTTCTGGTGGTAAAGTCTTTTGAAATAACTTTATTTGTAGTACCTCAGGATATCTAGAAATCTACTGGAAAATAATAATTAAAAGCTATGTTGAGTATTTTCACTTAATAAAACGTCTTCCCATTTACTCTCAATAGTTTGGCCCTACCTAGATTACGGCTTCTGCTATGTGTCCATTCCTCCTTTTATCTGGACTTTTAGACTTTGGATGCTAAACATGTGTCAAGAAAATGAAGAAATTAAACTATTTGGCTTTTCTCATTCACTCTATTCCATTAGTCTCACAAGCAATAACAATAACTGAACAGAAGTCATAAATGTGAACACCAGTTGGTATTAACTAACGTAGGAAATGCCTTACTTCTTGCACTGATGTTCAGTGGGCCTAAGTTTTTCTGTGACACGGTCACCTAACATTTTCCATGATTCTTTGCAATGAATCGCGGTCACTTAAGTGGTTTTCTTTAAAACTAACTATGAGAACAGATGGTCCAGACAAGTATAAAGCTCAGCTGCCTATTCCAGAACAACTGCGCGGCCTTCAGCGACGCGGGGAATCTTGGCAGCCAGGAAATGTTTATTGTTTTGGAAAGAGGGTGGGTCAGGATGGGATTTCACTTTCACTCTTTCCTAAAGGAAAATATTCATCCAACAGACTTGGTGTGGCATATCAGAACTGCCCTCTCCCTTTGTCAACACTCAAGACAGGGATTGGCTAAGGCAACGGGAAAGGTAGCAAGAAAATAAACTGTCTCCCGACCAGGCAGATGCAAATTATAGCTGAAGTGTGCTGAGACGGATGGCTGGAGGCCAATGGCTTGGTGGATGGACAGAGGTTGCTTAAAGGGCACCGAGCAAAGGCTATGGCCTGTGACATTCCCAAGTGACGGTTGGCATGGTGACACAGATCGAGGGTGTGACCAGGCTCTCACAGAGATTGCTTATGCTCCGCGCCAACCAAACTGTTCTTTCATTTCTACTTCAAAGCCTCCATGCAGCGTGGAATTTGAGTTACTCCTCAACATGGCCCAAGCCATCAGCCGAAACACCACCTCCAGCTAAAGACAAACTGTGTTGGGTGGGAGAGAGCCAGGTTGTCAGGCAAAGCACAGAAAACAAGAGGAGGGTTGTCATGCACACACAAGTCTGTGTCTTAGCCTTTGATAAGAGTTTCTATAGGTTGAGTCATTTCCCTTATAGACGTAGATTGCTCTTACAGGAGGATGACTTCCGCTTGGTTTTCAGAGCTCCTCTAGAGTAAAAATTATATTTTAGAAACAATCAGCCTAAAGTAATTCTTATGCCAAAGAAGCCTATTTGGGGGGTGACAAGTTCTGCTCCCTTCAGCTGGCATACTGGCATTAGGCAGTTTAAAAGGACTCACCTAATTGCTTAGGTTACTGTATCACACGATTGTATTTCATTACAAAATAAAATCCACTTACTTGGAGGGAGGCGGTTGTAGAGTGGAATGCAAAATACTAGTAGAGAATGTTGCATTTACAAATAGAAAATAGAACAATTCTCTAAGTTGCTTTTTAGGTGAATTAGTACAAGGCCAATGTTAGCAAACTGAAAAAAATGCAAAGTTGGCATTGAAGTAGAAATCCAATCATGTGTCGCAGAAATGCACTTGATCAAGTGATTTTTATCAAGTAAATCCTAATGGAATATTCAAGCAAGTTCACCCCCAAAAAGCGAATTTCATCTTCTGAAATATATGGGTTCCTAAGAACTGGACTATGTAATAACTTTTCGTCGACTCAGCCACTGCACAATGGGCACTAGGAGAGTTCATTATGCAGAAGGGCCCCGTCATGTTCCCAGGAGCCTAGCCACCTGCACTGAACCTGCTGAAAACTGAACAGGCCTGCCCAGGGCATAGTCTTCAGACTCTATTTCATCATCCATGTCAACTCATGGACAAAACTGTTAATGAGGGGACTACCTATATGACTTTATGTGAAATATTATTTTATTAGGTAAAGGCAATATTCATGATTTAATCCTGCCATTCAGAGCTTAGATTAACGTCCAAAGGATGTGTGGCTTCCCACAGGATGTAGGCAACCCATTATGACAAGGCCTCTGAGAGAGTTCTGCTGACTGGGAGAGTCCAGGTATCTTGGTGCTAAGGACATTAAAAAGCCCCTTCCCCAATCCCTTCCAAGACTTTCAGGAGATCTGGATGGACAACAGCATGTCAGAGATGCAGCTGGTGGGACCCTCAACCTCGCTAACCATGGCACAGGGCACACCAGTCTTTCTCATCCTTGGCCACTCATTGTCACCTATGGACGCCTGATGTCCATGTCCGGAGAGTTTGACTGACTTGGTCTTTGGTGTGTCGTGGGCATGGAAGTTTTGAAAACTCTCTAAGTGACTGTACTGTGCAGTCACAGTTGAAAATCACAGGTCTAGATCGATACAGTGATTTTTTAAAAACATTTTTATTGGTTTCAGAGAGGAAGAGAGAAGGAGCGAGATAGAAACATCAATGATGAGAGGGAATCATTGATCTGCTGCCTCCTGCACGCCCCCTATTGGGGATCGAGCCCACAACCCGGGCATGTGTCCTTGACCGGAATCGAACCCAGACCCTTCAGTCCGCAGGCCGACGCTCTATCCACTGGGGCAAACCAGCCAGGGTGATCCAGTGATTCTTAACCATTGCTGGTCATAAGGGTCCCCAGGTTACTTGATAAAACGTGTGTCTAATCAGGTACCCGGGTGATTTGCAGGAGGGCCTTCCTTGGATACTTTTTGGAAAAAGCCAAAAAAAACAAAAAAAACACACAACAGAATTCTTGTCTTGACTTATTTGGTTAAGCCCTGGGCTTGTCACCTGGTGACAGCAGCTTCAGCTATGTGAAAGTTCACGCCGGATACATAATTCCTAATTCTGACAGTTCCCAGCATTCATGGAAACAAAAACTTTCACAGAAGCTTCTATACAGTTGTGTTGCCACATGCAATGCCAAGGGCGATTCCAAATTCCCATAAGTCAGGCAAGTCTCCGGCCAAGAGCAAAACAGACAGCACTCAGGGAATTCAAGGAGAATTCTTTTGGTGGATTCTTTTTGCTTTAACATACAAAATTTTATTTTAGAAATGTATTATGTCTATGGCCAGCAATTCCACTCTCAGATATTTCTCCTAGAGAAACCAAAACACTTGTGCAAAAATATTTATAGCCGTTTTATTCACAATAGCCCAATGCTGGAAATCACCTAAATGTCTGTCAACAGGTGAACGGACAAATGCAATGAAGTATATTCACACTATGGATGACTTATCAGACTAAAAACAAAAACGTACATGTGCCCTGGCCGGTGTGGCTCAATTGGTTGGGCCTTGTCCCATGGACAAACGCACACATATATTAGAGTTCCAATAACATTATACATGTGGAATTCTAGTTCTATTGCATCTAGGTCCTTAAAATCTGTTCCTAAGAGAACATCTAATTGTAATTGCAGGGCCTTTTTATTCCTGGACACCCCTTCTTTGTTTGCAAGTGTCAGTCATAGCGATTTGCACTTGACATAATTTAATAACAGTTTGCTATGATAATGACCAGGCTTTCTCTCCCTCCCAGATCCACCAAAGAGGGAGAGAGACAGCTGATGAAATCCTGGCCAGGCAGCATTTAAATTATTACTGTCCTTTTAAAGTCACTGTGTGGTTTGAAGATTCTTATAGACATTTCCCTTCAAGGAACAAAGGCTTTTCTATCAAAAATACTGAGATGCCGAGACCGGTTTGGCTCAGTGGATAGAGCGTCGGCCTGCGGACTGAAAGGTCCCAGGTTCGATTCCGGTCAAGGGCATGTACCTGGGTTGCGGGCACATCCCCAGTAGGAGATGTGCAGGAGACAGCTGATCGATGTTTCTCTCTCATCGATGTTTCTAACTCTCTCTCTCTCTCTCCCTTCCTCTCTGTAAAAAATCAATAAAATATATTAAAAAAAAATACTGAGATCACCAGGACTTCAGAGCCATCTCAAGCAAAACCAGTTAGGAATCTCTAAAGACCTCTGCAGAGAGAAGCTCGGTGGGAAAATTCCTGGAGAGAGCTGGAGAACCTGGAGGATGCAGGCTTCCCAGGCAGATGCAAAGCCGGGGACAGGTTTTTCCTCCTTGCTCAGGAGCTAACACTTTTAACTAAGTGGGGCACCCTGAATGCAGCTCTGTCGGGTGGTACTTTTGATCCCAGTTATTCCTGTATTGGGCATTCTGTGATTTCCTCATTCCATTTTCTTACTTAAAATTGAAAAGCAAAATTGTAACCAGCAGAGGGCGGAAGATATTGCATTTCAAAGTGCTGAAAGTAGTATTCCAGGCACTAAGGCAATCTCCCCAAGCAAACTAGCAAGGTGGAAATGCATGGTTATGCAATGTAGCTTTTCTACGTCTCCCCATGGTGCCTTTTCATGCCTAACACAGTCCCTTTGTCAGACCGCCTATCTCTCTAGAGCAGAGGTTCTCAACCTGTGGGTCGCGACCCCTTTGGCGGTCATACGACCTTTTCACAGGGGTCGCTTAAGACCATCCTGCATATCAGATATTTACGATTCATAACAGTAGCAACATTACAGTTATGAAGTAGCAACAAAAATAATTTTATGGTTGGGTCACAACATGAGGAACTGTATTTAAAGGGCCAGAAGGTTGAGAACCGCTGCTCTAGAGACTCTGCAGGATTCAGGGTGCAGCGTTTTCCATAAACATCCAAAAGTTGTCACGGTTTGGTGTGGCAGACACCTCCGATTGCTGTTACAGCACCCAGACCTGCATGCTTCCCTGAGAACTAGAGCTCAAGTAATTGGTCAAGAGCAGGGAGACATCGCGGACTCAAACATAAGAGTCCCTAATGCTGTTCATGCACATGATGAGTTAAAGCAATGTGTCCATTGGGATAAGGCTAGCTTCCATAACAGACAGCCCCCCAAACCTTCATGAATTAACAAAAGAAAAATTCATTCCTCATTCACACAGGCAGTGTTCTCTTTGGTAATTCATAGATGTCTTGCATTCTGTCATCTTCCTTGGTCTTTGAGTACTTAGCTGGGGGGAGGGGAGGGCGTGGGGGGGGGGGCGGGGAGAGAACAAACAGGGAGGAAAGGAACACTCACTCCTTCCACTTCCTCATGGAGGAGACAAGATCACTACCTGACATTCTATTGTCAGGATCTAATCACGTGGCTTCACCTGGGTCCAAGAGAGGTTTGGAAATGCGGTCCTTATCTAGGACACTCCTCCTTAGCAAGCCTATGGGGGAGAAAAATAAAAGCAAAATTCTCTGATGGGCAGCTGTTAAAGTTGGCGAGGACAGGTCACCGTAATCTTATTCCCCTTCGCCAAAATTAATTGATGAAGCCACTGGACACTGCTGCTGCTGGAATGCTTTTGTTTTTCTCCTAAAAGGAATAGACTCATTTAACACGACTTTTAATTTCCTCTCGCTTCCTCTTTTCTCTTCTCTGGAAGGAGGTTGCAATAATTGAGTCACAGTAGTCATCGGGTAAATAGGAGGGAATAGGGACAGGAGCCAACATGAAAAGAACGCTTCGTAGAAAAAAGGGAAAACCCCAGTCTTAATCAGTCTGCAGTGAGAGGAGCTTGAGTACACTGGGGTTTGGGGTCAGCCGTTTAGTCAGATGTTTATGTGACCGTAGAAACCCACCGCATTGCTTTCCACGTCGGTTTTCTCGCTTGTAAAATTGGGGTAACCAAGTAGGTATCCCTGAGTGGGAAGGATTATGTAAATTCAGTAAATTGGCTGAACTCCGAAAAACACAGTGAAGGAAGGGCCTTTAGCACTGTCTAGTGCGTCTTCCTTAGTTTTAACCTTTATTTATCATTACATTTGTCTCTAAGGACAATATTATCTTTTTCGTTGGTAGAAATCCCCGTCAATTATGAAAATAAAAACCACACCAAGAAACAAGCAAGTAGATATATGAATGCCTGCCCCTGCTCCCCCAGCACACACATACATGCTGTCAGGCCTGGTCTGTTAATTTGCAGTTATAAGGCAAAACTGTAGCCATCCCAACCCTCTTTAAACCAGAACAACTCCATTTTTGGCTGTTTTACATTTAAACTCCCAGGGAAAATGTCATTTCCATAAATGTTTCTGCAGCTAGGAACATGTGGAATCTAAAGGATTATGTAGCACCTTCATATAACACCTCACCTAAGCCAGAAACTTTTGAGAATGATGAGAAGTAGTAGAAAAATTATAATGAGGCATTATGGTAACCCAGGACTGCCCCAGGTAGACTGAAAATGTGGTCCTCCAAGGTTGAAATGTGAATGCTAGAAACCTACCTTACAGCACCTTAAAAAGTGGGAGAAAAATGTGTCTGCTTTTCTCTATTAATTTTTCACATACCCACCCTTAAATGTTGCTGTCCATGGCTGATAATGTGGATACGTGATAGTAGATCCCCAGGCACCTTCCTGGCCCAAAATGGTTGCTTGTGCACCAGCCATCGTGTTTACGTTGGAAAGAACGAACACCTTGCCTGCTTCCTTTAAAGACACAGCACGGCAGTTGCACATAGCACCCCTGCTTACATCTCATTCGTCAGAACTAATTATAGTACCACATCGAGCTACCAGAAAGTGATTCTCTAGGTATAAATGAAGCAAAGACAACACGAGTGGAACCGAGCATTTTCTGCTACCGCGACATGTAGCGTTAGGTACGTGAATGGGCCAGATGTCAATTCAGACATTACACACTCAGAGAAACTGTCAGATAAGAAATTTCAGTTTAATTCTTGCATCACTTTTCAATGTTTGCTTTAACACTTTTTGCTACTTTCATGTAGTGAGCACTCAGTTGGTAGTAAGTACTATTGAAATACGGTCCTTTTTGTTCAAGAAGCTTGAAATACTTGTGATGAGAGAAATTAGCACAGTAAGTGCAATGAAGACACACAGACACACACACACACACACACACACACACACACACACACACATTGTAGCAGGTATCCTAAATGCTCCAGGGATGAAATTATATAATGTGCCCAGACAAAAAAAGCTTCTGGTAGCCCTCAGACTTTATTTGGAACTTATAGACACTTGCTTTGGTTACAAGGAGAAGAACGGGGCAGGCACTTCAAAAGGGGGTGATAACATGGATGGAGGAACAAAAGCAAAAGTGAGCCAAATAGTAGAAAAGAAGCAACTCGGAGCACAAGTTACTTGCGAAGGAGAGGTGGAGGTGGAGGGGAGAGGAATGCATGGAGACAACAGACTTTGATTCGCCTACTTGTCCCTGTTGGCGGAGCTTTAGCATATATCTACATAAATCATGCATCCATTTGTGCTCATTCTGGGCATCCAAATGGAGAAAAAGAATTTATCAAATACATAAATTCAGGACAAGATCCCTAGTTTTTTGTTTTGTTTTTTAACCAATGAAATACTATGCCCATTATTATACAAATGACCTCATGGACCATAATCTCACCCAAATTCTTCAAGGAAACTATTCTCACCTCCTGTTTTGGGAGACTTCAGTGTCTTCAAAGAAGTGTTCTGAGGTGAAGGAAAAGGGCGATGGTGTTTCTGAGATCAACCTTAGATTCTTCTATGCCTTTGCCAGGCAGTGTGTCAGATCGAACACGTTTTGCAAAAAATTTCTCAAGATGGGGTTGGAGCTACTGATTTTGTAGAGGAAGTGCACAGGGAGAACTCCCACATGTATGATAAGAATAGTTACTGCAATCCTCTCAGTCTTCTTGCTCAGCCTGCCAAAATCAGGAAGCTCCAAGAAATAAAGACATTTAAAGACAAATATCTCTTCTTTTCCCTCTCCTTCTCCTCCTCCTCCTCCTCCTCCTCCTCCTCCTCCTCCTCCTCCTCCTCCTTCTTCTTCTTCTTTCTCTCTCTCTCTCTCTCTCTCTCTCTCTCTCTCTCTCTCTCTCTCTCTCTCTCTCTCTCTCCTTCTTTACATCTGAAGTGCAAGTCCATCGTTCTCGTTAACAAGTAATTCAGATATTATGCCCATACGTGGATTAATCTAGCTTGACATGTTTGCTCACTAAAATCAGAAATAGGAGAACTGAACCCAAATGTTTGCAAACTTTGAAGTCATGCTTTTGTCCTGAAGGAATATCGTCTATATTTGTATTTGATTTCTTTATTCACAAAAGGTGCTTAAATTCTTTTCTCAGTGGATCATATTTCCCAGAAAGACAGCCCAGCTTTTTGCCACCCAGAAAGGCAAAGTGAAATGTCAATCTCGAGTCATCTCAAATAAGAGATTATACTTCTCTGCTGAGAAAATAAAAGTCGGTGACTTGACACATTGCCTTCTACTAGCCATTTTGATCAGCAGAAATTATGGTCTATATAGCCTCCCCTTTCTCTGGTCTAAGGAGAATTTCATTAAGAAATATTGAAATATTTTAATTTTTATGATTTTCCAACAAAATATATATAAAATGTTGGGATGTTCTGACCTCCCCAAAAGAGGTTGGTTAGATTCTCCACCTGCCAAGTTACCAGGGAGCGTGTCCTGACCTGGCAGCGCACAGCAGCCTTCCATATTGTTTGATGCCCTCACCGCTAGACACAAGCAATTTCCACATTACCCTCTAAAGTAACTGAAATGGGGACTGTGCATCTGACGTTTTCTATTGACTTTAAGGCCTTTGCATTTTGGACTGAGAGGCAGACATAGAAAGTAGAGCTTAGAAAAGAAAGAAGCACCAAGCATGGGCAGGAAACAGGACAGGCAGCTGCGTCTTTGGTCTCTAAATGAGCATCCTTTCTTCTCCCTGAGAAGCTGGATTTGGAAAGAACTTGAGCCAACCAAAGCGGGGAGAGTGGAGGCAGGTCAACAAGAATCTCGATAGTAACTATACGTACCTACACGGCTACCATGATGGTGAGGCAATACGTGCTCCAGTTTAGCCCAAACCCTAGCGTCCTATCTTCAATTCTTTCTGACCTTACTTCATGACAGACAAAACAAGATGATTTATCTGACTTTGACTGTCCAGGAAATGAAGACCCTCATAAAGACAAAAGTAAAAGAGGTTCTTTGGTTTGATGTCAACAGATGATATGGACAGCCAAGTCCTCAAAAGAGGAAAGTCCGGGTTGGGAGTAGTTTATTAACTTGATCTTCTTTTTTCTTCTTGAGTTTAATTCCCAGAACACCTTCTTGACCATGGCAATGTGCCAGTTCAGCTGTGTTTGCCACCCAGCTTCTTTCCCATTTACCATCCAGTGTTCTATCAGGTCCAATACATAAACTCATTTATCCCCAGTTCTCTTACCTTTCTCAGGAAACTGCCATCAAATACAAATATACTTGTGAGATATTACACATCCCTTTTATTTAGCCTAAGATGTGATAGTCTCATTGAAACATGGGGAAGGTTATTGGACTCATCGAATCCAGTCGTCAGGGAAACCTGTGATAGAGGCTGACAACCATGATGCGTGTTGAGGATTCTGTCTTTATTTTTTCTCTAGCTGAGACTGTATCAATCCACTGAGCCATTTTAAGGATTTGAATTGCTTTGCCAATATTTATTTGAGATGCAACTAGAAGCTACAAGTCGATTATGAAGCTGGGAGGAGAAGATGAGGAACATTTATTGAGCTAAATACATTGGCAGCAACTCAACCCACCAGAGGAAGATAAAAATACGTGAAAATAAACAATTAGTAATGTGTGTCATTTAGCTCACAAATGCAGTGTGTGTTTTCTTGAGCTGAATAGGAAACAGTCTATAACTGCCTATACACATGTCAGCTCAGAAAGGCAATAGAAGTCTTCTAGGGCTAAATGGTGTGGACAGTAAAAATAATTGTGTAGCAGAAAGAGAAATATTTCAAGCATTTTTTTGGTAGAGAGGACCCTGAGGTGTCTCCTAGGCATGGAATCCTAGTCTTCCAAAAATGCTGAGACTGATAGGACATTAGACATTAAAAAATGATAACAGATTTCATTGTTGGTGTGTTCTTATGGTGAACATGGCTATAACATAATAGCAATTTAACGGGAGGCCCCAAAGTTCCATGGAAATCTAACTTCGCTGAAATAAATGGAGAAGGATCCAAAGGTTCAGAGTGCTTGGCTGAGGTGGACTTCATGTCCTCTGGGAAAATAGAAGTCATGATTTCTCTATGTCTGGAATTGGAAATTGCTAAAAAATTACTCGGTAAGAAACAATTTCTACCTTTGCCTGGCAGGTAGCTGTAGTAACCCCAATTATTACACCAGGATGGGGTCTTCATCCAGTTATGCAGGAAGGAAAGAAAAAATAGAGAAACAAGAGCACCAGGCAAGGAGAGAATCTAGATAACTTCGAGTATGATGATGTCATTTTAGATACACTAAAGACACAATACACAAAAGAAATAATTGATAACTTGGACTCTAGAAGATGAGTCACAGAAAAAATATTGGCAAAAGTCACATCTGATACAATATTGTTATCTAAAATATACAAAGACGCCTTAAGATTCAACAATAAAAACCAAAATAGGCAAAAGATCTGAATAACAGACACCTCACCAAAGAAGATATTCAGATGGCATTAAACATATGAGAAGATGTTTTATGTCATATGTTGTTAGGGAAATGCTAATTAAAATAACAAAGACACACCACTGCATGAATGGTCAAAATCTGGCATACTGATAACATCAATGTTCCTGAAGATGTGGAGCAGCATTGCTGGTGGGGAATGCAAAAATGGTTCAGCCACTTTAGAAACAGTTCATTGATTGCTTACAAAATAATCATGCTCTTACTATATGTTCCAGCAGTCATGCACTTGACATTTACCCAAAAGAGCCAAAAACGTATGTGCACACAAAACCCTGCTCATGGGTGTCTACAGCAGCTTTGTTCACAGTTGCCCAAACATAGGATCAACCAAGATGTCCTTGAGTTGGTGAGTCTATTCAGATAAACTATGGTGCACTCAGACAATGAATGTACAATATTATTTAGTGCTAAGAAGAAATGAGCTATGAAGCCATGAAAAGACATGGGGGAAATTTATATGCATATTACAAGTGAAAGAAACCAATCAGAAAAGGCTACGTACAGCATGATTCCAACTATACAACATTCTGGAAGAGGCAAAACTATGGAGAAAGTAAAAAGATCAGTGGTTGTCGGGGGCGAGGGTAAGGTAGGTGCAGAATAGTGGAGCACGAAGGAATTTAGGGCAATGAAAATACTTGGTATGATATTACAGTGATGAATACACGTTATTATGTTTTTGTAAACCACCGAGAGTTAGCCCTAAGCTAAACTGTGCACTTTGGGTGGTTATGATGTCTCAGTGCAGGTACCATTTTGGTAAGTGATATGCGTAGTGGGGTAAGCTATGACCATGTGTGGGCAAGGGGTATATGGGAAATCTCTGTGCCTTCCTCTCAATTTTGTTATGTACCTAAAACTACTCTAAAAAAGAGTATTTTTTTAAAAAAGGAGATAACACATTTTCATCCGCAATTCTTGTTTTAGATCTACAAAAATGAGGTCCCTGGCACAGTATATATTTACAGATACACATGTAAGTTAATGTCCTCACTTTCTGACAGCTTACAAATCAGGTTGAAAAAATGGTCAACAAATTATGTTGTAAGGATTCCGAACTGTAGACTACAGTGTTCTTCCTAGTTGGGTGACATTTTGAAGAAACAAGTGATAAAACTTCTATTTTCAGAGAGTTTCCAAGGAAATAGTTCTGAGATGACTCCTGGGTTGGTTTATGTCAAAACTCACTGTTTTAAACAATTTTTTTCTTTCCTGAGGAGGCAAGTAATAAATATAACTCCAGAAGTTTCCTTTTTTTCTTAATATATCATATTTTTATTGAGCTTTTTAAACTCCCCAAATTGACAAACCAACAATTGTATTTTCCCTATAAACCAGGCAGGTGGAATAATTGGAATAAATATTTTAGCTAGATATTGTAATAAACCTTGCTCTTTGTTCAAGCCAATTATCGGCACTTATGGGTCAAAGTTTTCATAGACATACAGAGCTCTTCCCCATCTGAGTTTTCATCACATAACAACTTTCCTGAGTCCACTATCTTTTCTCCAATCAATTCATGAGGTCTGACATCTAACCTATCAGGTATTCCTTTTTTTCTTTAAATCTTTTATTTTAGAGGACGAGAGGGAGGGAGGGAGAGAGAGAAACACATCAATTTGTTGTTCCACTTATTTATGCATTCACTGGTTGACTCTTGTATGTGCCCTGGTCAGGGATCAAAACCACAACCTTGGTGTATTGGGTTGCCACTCTAACCAACTGAGCTACACTGGCCAGGGCTATCAGGTATTTCACTAAAAGCAATGAAAACGTGCGGATGGTATTTAACCATCATAGATCATTCAGAAATCTTCATCAACTATAATAGCCCATCTCTTTAAATATATTATTTTATTCTGCTTTGCTAGCAGTTGTTGTTACATACACCCACTCTTTCCTGGTAATACCCTTTCCAATGTGAGTGTTTCTAAAATGTGAAATGAAATTGATTTTTTTTTTACAGGAAAGTTTTATTTGGCTTAACAAAATTGATAAAAATGCACGAAAGATGAATTTTTGAAAGAAAATGGCTTTTTTAGTTGGTCTGAATTTTGGGGCCCTGTGGCTTAATAGTTTAAACATTCTTTTCCATGCTTTTTAGATGGCTTTTTCCTAGCATTACATATTTTAAGTACAACCCACGGCATATGTAAACTTTTATATGTAAACTAGAGGCCCTCTCGCAATCTGGGACCCCTCAGATTCTGGTGCACGAATCTGTGCATGCAGGCCAGGCTGAGGGACCCCACCAGTGCATGAGTCTGTGCACTGGGCCTCTAGTGTGCATATAAGATCTTTGGTTAATCTTTTACTGCCCTCCCCCTTCCCTCTGAGATTCATCAGCCTGTTCAATGTTTCCATGCTTGTGCATTGAGCATCTGCCTTCTGGTGGTCAGTGTGTATCATAGCTACTGGTCGGACAGTCGCTTAGGCTTTTATATAGAGAGATTTTTGTATTTTCGATATAACCTTCTATATTATATTGTATATCATATACACAAATATTTTTATTTTTTAAAATGTTTTTATTGATTTCAGAGAGGAAGGGAGAAGGAGCAAGAGAGTAATTGATCAGCTGCCTCCTGCATGCCCCACACTGGTGATCAAGCTGACACCCTGGCATGTGCCCTGACCTAGAATCAAACCATGACCTCCTGGTTCATAGGTCTTTGCTCAACCATTCAGCCACACTGGCTGGGCCAAAAAACATTTTCAAAGAAAAACACAAAAATAGAAATGAACCTCTCTCACAGTTTTTCCTCACACCCCAATAGGTCATTTTCTGTACCTGCAGAGATGAGGCCGCCGATTTGGAGACGCTAATTGAAAGCTTGAATGGTAGAAACAGGCAAACCTGTTGGAGGCCAGGTCCTTCTCTAATAACCGTTTTGATCTCTGACAAATTAGAACGGTCTGTTGAGTGAATTAATTCACTTAAAGGCCATCAACCACGCAGCACTATCCCTAGGAAGTAGAAAGAGCTTAACCAATATTAAGGTAGTAGTTGCGGTTCTTATTATAATATTTGTCTCGAAAGCATATTAGTCTTTTTGTTCGTGTTTCTGCTGGGCGTCAGCCTCACTTGGAGAAAACATTTTTTTTTTTTTTTATGTTAGGAGTCGTCATCCTTGGGAAATGGATACATTTTGAATTTGTGGCCTTACTGCTCCTGCAGTGTCCATCTCGGTGACCTTGATGTTGTTCCCATCACTCTGCCTTGCAGCAGCATTGGGGATTTTACCGTTTGCACTTGCAGATTTGATCATGTGTGTGCGTGTGTTTTTCTGCGGGAGACTTCTGGAGAAGAGAAAAACAGTGTCTATTCTATATACCTTCAATCGCATCCCTTACATGAACTAAAAAAAATAAATGTGTTCATAGTCAAATTTCTTACTCTAAGAGCGTTCCCCAAGATGACAGGATTCTGTTGGCTGGTGGAGAGGTGAGCCATCTAGGAGAACCAAGGCTGTAGGTAAGGGCAAGGCATTCTCATGGTTTTCTTCTCTGTCTCCAACACTTCTGGGTTCTTCTCATCAGGCATGATCAATGCACCCCTCCTTTGTTTACTTATAAATGTAACATTCTTTTATTTTTGTTTAACTAACACCTCCGTCATAGTTTGCAATTTGGTAAGTGCTTTTCCATTTGTGGCTGGAGTTGCATAAAGTCCACTGAATGGCGGCAAGAGAGCTTGAATTCACGCTCTGGGAAGAGAGCGTGTTGGCTTTTCTTCTGCTTGAGCCTCTGAAATGTGTATTCCTTTGTGTTTTCAAATTACCACTTCCTGCTTCAGCCCCCAACCCCTCAGGCACACACACCCACTCAGGGCAGTCAGGTGTAAAATTAGAAAAGGACTAACTAATAGAAGCATGGAAAATGTAAGGCAATATTTCTAAAAATAATTCTTGTCACAGAGGCAGTCCACTTGGAAACCACGGAGAGGGTGTTAAGTCCTCTTCAGACTGGATTTCTCAACGGCTCTTCCCCGGGGCTGCCGTTAGCAGCCGACTGGGGCCTCGCGTTTCTCAATCCCTTCCATGGGTCACTTCACTGTGATTTTATAAGATTGCCCAACACGGGCTGCAGGTTTCCTCTCGCATCCCAGAGAAGCACGTGTCCCCACTACACTTCCTTCGTGGCTGAGCCCTTCCTCTTACTGTCACTGTTTGCTTCTGCCCGCTGTGTGGGGCCGGCCCTCGGCTGGGTTGTGCAATGTGTCAAGTGTCCTTCAGGCTCCCCCAGCTTCCGGCCCTCGTCTGTTGCTGGCCGAGGAGATGTCACGTAGGAGAGGGATTAAGCCTGCTCCCTCCGTCTCCCAAGGATCAAAACTAGGACAGGCTGGGGAGAAGTGGTCGCTAGGAGAAGAGAATTTAGGTGAGGACGAGAAAAACTAGTTTACTAACAAAACCTGCCCAAGAAGAAGAGGACGAACTTGGGGGAGGACCCAGAGCAGCGTCTGGGTGACAACTGGAAGGATGGCTGGGAGGGTTTGTGCTGCCCAGCAGCCTGAAAGGGTGTGCCTCTCTCTAGTCCGGCTGGCTCTGAATTTGGCCCAACTCTTCCCTTTTTCTTATCAAGATTCTGTAGAAACTTTTCCAAAAGGCAGATTCATGGAAAGAAAGAAAGGAAGAAAAAAAGGAAGGAAGGAAGGAAGGAAGGAAGGAAGGAAGGGAGGGAGGGAGGGAGGGAGGGAGGGAGGGAGGGAGGGAGGGAGGAAGGGGAGGGAGGGAGGGAGGGAGGGAGGGAGAGAGAGAGAGAGAGAGAGAAAGAAAGACAAAAAAAAAAAGAAAAAAGAAAAGGAAAAGCTGTGCCACTGATGTATTTTTTAAGTGATCCAAAAGCATGCATTTCAGGTGGTGGGACTCAGACATCAAACGCAAGCATTTGGCTTGTTTCTTGTAAGACACAGTTTTCTGGATGTTGCAGCCCTAGGAGGAGAGCCCTGGTCATAGAGACTATTTCTTCTCTCCTTACAGTCCAGGGACATTCAAGAGTTTGGAAACCATCGTGACTTCTCAAGTAAAAGTTTTTATCAATTAAAGGGCACGATGCATCTCGATATGAAAGGTCAACAAGAAAAAAGGCTTCCCAGCCCTGGCCTCTCTGGGGGCAGCTCCTGTTTCATCCAGGCCCTGAACGCAGGCTACCGGAGGGTAAACCAGCGCGTGCTCCTAGCAGCTGCAATGCAGGGATAACCACAGTTCCCAAGAAGAGCTGCGCTGCAGGGATTCCTGCATCGAGTAGAATTAAAGGAGAAAAGTTTGATATCGCCAGTATCTACCTAGAGTCACAGACTGCTGGAGTCCTTTTCTGTTCTCTTCCATGGTTTTTAAATTTTTAATTAATCGAGTTGCTCATTTTTTTTTTATTTTTGCCCCTGCCAGCTCAAAAACAAAGGGGGCGACGTTTCCTCTGACCTCCCGCATCTTTGCACTGTTCCTTCTGATGATGTTGACAGTTGCGTTGGCCTCCATCACACAACCGTAAGCAGACAAATGAAACAGGACATCTAATAATATTGGACTAAATTCAGTGGTGTTTCTAGGAGAGACAATTCAAAATTGTGGGTGGGGTGGTTAGAGAACTTGGAATATATAGATTTTTTTTTAATTGAGCAATAACATTTATGAATACTTTCCCAGGCCTGGCCAGGTAGCTCAGTTGGTTGGAACATCAGTCCAATGCATTAGGGTTGTGAGTTTGATCTCTGGTCAGGGCACATACGAGAATCAACCAATCAATGCATGAATAGGTAGAACCACAAATCAATTATTTTTTTCCTCTCTTTCTCATACACAGGTCAGTAAATAAAAAATTTAGAACAGAATACTTTTACAATAAAACCATGATTTCCTAATATCTACTACATATATTTTTGAATGCATCAACTGTCATATAAAACTGTCAAATGTTCCTGGTGTGTTAGTTCAAATTTGATGTGCACTTGTTTCATTGTCACCAGATTCTCTAAATATTCTCTCAATATTTATTCATGAACACAATACGTGTTGACGTCGATACTCTTTCCCCTGCTTCCTACTTAATTCGCTTCATGATGGTATCAAGCAGTTTCCTGAATGAAAGAGAGAACCATAAATATTTTATTGAGGCCCAATCATTATGTCAAGTGCTTCCTGATCTTCTCTTTGAACTGGTTATTTTTTGTTTTTCAATGGAACATCATTTGGTCAGAGTGTGTGCAATGAATGACATTTTTGGATGTTGACATGCTATTTGGAATATTTTACACATCAGTTTAATCATGTTTTGTTCCTTTACTTTTTTCTGCAGGTTGCAGTAGAGTACATTACTTCTAATATATTACAACTATTAAGAGAATCCAGTATTAATATTATTTTCACTCTGTATCAACCCTAATGTCTATTGAGTGGACAATTATTTATTGTACAAGTACTGTGTTCAAAGACCTGTCCTAGCTAAAGACTCCTCTCTCCCCTTGCTTGTTGAGGGATAGTGCCTCATTCCAAGAAATTTCAAATTCAGTTTCTAGAAAGAAAAAAAAAGTTCCAATATATTGGAGTCTTGTCAATGAATTGTTCAATAAGTATCATGAATATACTAACTTGAATCTTTTTAAATGTCAATTTGCAATGATTTAAAATGATTCAGAGACAACACATTGCGGACGGATCACGAAAATTCCTGGGTTTCCTGTTCTAAGGCTTTTGGCCAATCACGAGAATTCTTTAAAAAGATATTAGCTTGTAAGAATATGTAATAACATCAAAATGCAATGAGTATTTAATTTTAAAGTGTGCTTTTAACATTTACATAAAACGTTTTTTGTACTCGTTCAATAGAAACTTATCTGGATAAAGTTAGCAATAAAACTACTGGTCCACAGTGTGTCAAAATGCAAATACTAAATACTAGTTCAGCATGTGTCCAGAATTAATGCCACCCATTAGATGCCAACATGAAAGTCCAAGCAGCCAAATTAGATTAAAAATACTTGTCAAATATTCCTAATAACAGAGTTGGGAACTCGATGTGGATGAGTGATGTTCTGTTTAGCAGGAAACTGGGCTTTTTATTGTTCAAAAGCAAAGCTTAAGTCCTTAAGTCCCCAGGAGTTGGAAATGTCAGTCCCAAGGCAGAGTTGAAAGTCACAGATCCGAGCTGCCATCCACAAAGCTCCCGGGCCCCGCGGAGCAATGCCAGAGGCTCTTCAAATAACACGTGTCAAATCCTGCTTTCCCACCACTGGCGAGGGTTTACAAAAAATAATCCCACCTCGGGGGTGCCTGCCCACCAGTGATCTCTGCTTGCTCTTCCAGATCCCTTCTCTGCCCGATTTCCGCCCGAGGGTTTAACTCTCGGCACTGCCAGGCCTCTCAGATCTGTCCCTCTGGCTCCTGCCCGTGCTCTCAGGGTGAAATCGCCCTTTGCCACTTCCCTGCTGGGCTGGCCCCGCTCCCACATGCCGCACTCTGCCTGGGCTCTGTGACACGGCTTTCTCCTCTCTCCTCTCCAGGTGTGGAGTGTTTACAGCTGCCCTTCCTACTGCTGCGAGCCCCTCATCTGGGCACTGGGCCATCCCTGTTAATCCTTCCTTTACATCAGCAAATACCTCCTCCGTTGAGTTCTCGTCAATTAATCCTTTGAGTTAATTGAGTGTGTTTTATCTGTTCCCTCCCAGCACCCTGCCTGCTGTGCTTGGTCTGGTTTCTCATTGCCATCACTACACTCTACTGAGCACCTTCTCATCTGTAGCGTGTAACCACCATTTCAACTGAAAATAATAATAGGTTACTATACGTGAATGCTTAGTATATGTTTTTTAAAAATTTGCCAGGTATTTTATCCGCATTATTCCAATGATAGACTCCAAGCAATCCTTTGAGGCAGTTACAATTATTATTTCTATTTTACAGATAAAGTCACTTGTGAAATCTCTCAGCCAGTCAATTGTGAAGCCAGCTTCAATCCAAGAATATTAACTATGGAAATGCTGCTTTTACCTCCTTGAACCTCTTTCTCTAGGCAGCTGCCTAAATGGCTAGTGTGAGTGACAAAAGTTTTAAAATAAAAACTTAAACCATCTGGATCTCGATATCCCCTTTACCTTATCTTAGGATTAGATTCCTACCTTGAAGGTCCATATGTCCATAACTATAATAGTACATCCACAATGATGACACTGGAAGATAAAGCCCCAGTAGACCATGCATGAGATGTGTTAGCCATAGGTACCCGGTAACTGGGAAGCACGGAGTGACTGGAGTGTGAAGATGTGTACTATTGGATAGAGCGGGTGCCATAGAAAATCAGTATTTCTCACATTAGCACTGACAGCAACAGGAACATGCAGACGCGGGAACTGTAGTTACAGCCCCCACATTGTTGTTGGGGCAGAGTGGTTAAGGGAGGACAGGCCAGGAGGTTCCACCAATAGCTATTCAGGGGTTGACAGCTTGTTCTGAAGATGCCCATCACCTGCTTCACATAGATGCCTGCTACCTGCTTCACACGCTTGGCTAGCGAGGCCGTCCTTTCCAATGCAAGTTTCCAATCTGTTTTCCCAAATGCTACTCACGACAGAATTTGCAAGTTCAACAAAACGCCGAAGCACTACCTTCCCTAAAGCAGTGGTCCTGTGAGATCTGAATGATCATCACCAACAATAACTTTCGGCCTAAGCGTTTTAGATGGGTATCATTTTTTAGGGGTGCCTTACAAGTCTCTATTTTTAATGGAAACTTTTCTTATTTGTTCTGTTCTGTCAATTTTCAGGCCCCTTTCTACTTGTTTCCCTTCCCTAGTTCACTGCTCTCACCTCTTTCAGATCTTCCTCCTCTCAGCTTCATCTGATAGTAGTGGCAGGAAGCAGGGCTCCTGGCAGCTGGACTGGGCACTGTGGCAAGAATCATCGGGCAGAGAGCACCTGGCGGTTGTGTGTTCTGAGGTGAGTAATGCTGATACCCCGTTTTGTGCTCCCAGCCTTTCATGCTCCCCTTTCCTATCAGAAAACAATGTTTCTCATTCAATTTTAAATGTCAACAGGTTGGAATGGAGTCAGACAAAAGCAGAGCTGCACAATTGTCTGGTTCTAACTACGCTTTGGCGATGCCTTTGTTCTTCATGAAGACGGGTGTACATAGAGTTTGGGGGGAAACTGTCCTAAAACCATTTTCATCGCCGGTAACCAGGTGCCACACCCCCAAATAGCACTTCTGTTTAAAATAAATGTTAGCATAATATATTTAACATGTTTTGTCCTACTTTTATGATTGGAACAAAAAGCCAATTGCTGTCAAGGTAGTCAGAAAACAGTGTGGCACCTGCTCTGACCAGGTAAGCCAGCTTTTCAGTCGCCTGAAAAGAGAATCGCCGGCGATCATCTTCAAGACATGATGTCAAAAGTGTTCAGATGAACAGAAATCTCAGGGTTCCTAGTGTTGAGGAGAGGGGAGTGGGAGTGTAGACAAGGACGAGAACGGGGAGTCCCAAGGAGACAATCTTAACCTTTACCAGCACCTTTTACCTTTGTGCTTTGGCAAAGGTGTCACTCAAGGTGGATGGTCCAAAGATATGCTCTTTGGATTTTAATAGATGTTTCTATTACTGGGTTTTATAAAATATTTAAATAATAGTAAACTATGATCCCATTATGTTAAGGTTGCAATAAATAATCACCAAAGATAATGCCTATAACATTAAAGTTTTACTTTAGAGGAAATGTCATGAGATGTTAGCCTATAACAAAAGCAAACTCATGGTTGTATACACAAGGCAGAAATTCTGGAGTCCTAGTCCTACCCTCAGCATTAGATACACATAGCCACAGAATTTTAAGCCAAAAGCAAACTGACTCTATTAAGGGATTATCCTATCTAATAAAGAGGGAATATGCTAATTGACTGTCACATCCTCACAAGATGGTGACACCCAGTCCCCTCAGCCCTGCAGAGGAAGGCAGTTGGAGATGATTGGGGCAGTTGGGGATGATCATGCTGGCAGGGGAGCAGTTAGGTGTCAGTCAGGCCGGCAGTTTAGGGGGCGATCAGGCTGGCAGGCAAAGTGGTTAGAGGCAATCAGGCAGGTGAGTGGTTAGAAACCAGCAGTCCCAGGTTGTGAGAGGGATATTGGACATCCCTCCGAGGAGCCCCAGATTGGAAAGGGTGCAGGCTGGGCTGAGGGACACTCCCCCCCACCCCCCGCCCCCGCATGAATTTCATGTACTGGGCCTCTAGTTTATTAAGATTCTCTCACAAAGACACATGCCTTAAAGCCTCAAATGCGCTGACTTGCTTAGTGTTCATTTATACACAGTGATTTGTACACAAAAAATGATTTATTCTAAGAAAAAACAGTGCTTTCTTAAAAACAAATAAACAGAAAACTACATAAGTCAAGGGAAATGACTTGGAGATATCTGCACCCCCATGTTCATATATATACATATATATATTCCCCAAAAAATGTATACACACTTTAACAGCTGATAATTCAATTTTGAAAATGCAATGTATTTTAATAAACACTGCCTTTATAATTATTCAAAGTGTGTATATACATTTTTGGGCCCCCTATATGTGGCATATATATGTGATATGTGGAATATATATTTATATAGAGAAAATGAAATATTATTCAGTCTTAAGAAGGAAGGAGACTGCCACTTGAGACAGCATGGATGAAGCTGGAGGACATAATTCTCAGTGAGATAAGCCCAGCAGAGATAAGTAGACTAGGATCTAACATATGGCATGATGACTGTAATTAATAATACTGGACTGAGTACTAGAAATTCACTAAGAGAGTGAATTTCAGGTGCTCTCATTCCACACCCGCGCCCCCCCCCCCCCGCCCCGCCACACACACACAGGTAACTATGTGAGCTGATAGATATGCTAAGTCATTTCATTATGTGCATTATCAAAACACCATGCTCTACACCTTAAATAGATCCATTTTAATTTTAAAAACCAGCCTATAAAAACCTTCTTTAACTCAAGATAGTGTCAGCAGTTGTAACCAGTGTACCACCCGGATGGCATATTGATTAGGGGGAAGACGGTACATGTGTGGGGACAGGGAGGTAAATGGAAAAGACCTTCCCCTCAGGCTTTCTGTGAACTTAAACCTGCTCTCAAAACCAAAGTCCTTTAAAATCACACTCGTGGTGGATGCTGTACTTCTGGCCCTGTCACCACGCGGCGATCGCGCAGCCTGCCCACCGGGCACAGGCGTGGCCTGGTTTATTTCTAAAGGTCAGGCCTGATTTTGAACACCAAGGTCTGCCCTTTTCTTCTGTCCACCAAAGCGCTGGACTTCGTTTTTACTTAAATAAAATGAAAATAAACGTAGAGGACGAGCTGAAAGAGATCACCTCTAACTGGGGCTTGTTTCTTTGAAGAAAGAGAGACACTCTTTGTGGGGGTAAAGGCTGGAGAAAGTCTAGGACGTGACAGCTCACAGGGGGACTGGACACTTCAGATGTGGACAGAATCCTGGGAGAAAGAAACAGATGCACTAATGCAGAGGGAAGGGAAAGAGGGACCCTGCCCCTGGCCATTGTCCCAAATACCACCCCTTCCTCACCCACCTCATGTAGAAGAATGAGGGAAATGCAGACCTATGGGCACTTATTTAAGCTTCATGTTTTTTGTTTGTTTGTTTGTTTTGTTTTGTTTTTGTGTGTGTGTGTGTTTAAAACTCTCACCTGAGGATATTTTTTCCATGGATATTTAGAGAGAATGGAAGGGAGGGAGGGAAGAGGAAAGAAAAAAAGAGAGAAACATTGGTGTGAGAGGGACACATTGATTGGTTGCCTCCTGCACACACCCCAACTGGACCAGGGATCGAACCTGCAACCCAGTATGTGCCCTTGATCTGGAATCAAACCCACAACCCTTTAGACCATGGGCCGATGGTCTAACTAACCACTGAGAACCCCGGCCAGGGCTCATTTAAACTCCTTGAGGTAGAAATATATGGTGGGAATTTTATATAACAGTAATATTTTATGTTATTACTTATCTTTTCACTTACTGAAGAGGCAAAACATTCTGCTAAATACTCTTCCCCTATAATGTTACTAGTTAAATCCCAGTCCGGGAAGCAAGTAACATGGGAAGACTGCTTAAAGTGGGGAAAAAAATTCTAAACAAACACAAACCAAACTTTGATTTTTAGGACTTACCCAGATATTTCCATTTTAGTCCATTCCATTAAAACCCTGACGAATTCTAAAAGTGTCATTTTATGTGTTGGCCTGAGAGGAGCCCGGCTGTCGTTGTCTGTATTAGATGACAGTAAAAAGAGTCCCGAGGAAAAAAAAAAGTGTTTATTTTCATTTAGTGTTCAGAACTACTTCCAAAATCATATGAAGCTGCCCTCATTTTAGATTTTAAAAGATAGAATAGTATTTTATACATGTCAATTTGTGATCTGCTACTACGAGAACCTTATCAAAGCAAACACGTGCCGTGCCCTAGTTTTTATCTACGTGTCTCCTCCTTTCAACAATCATTGATTTTTCTAGCTCTAAAATTTCCCAACACGTCCATAAAACACACTCTCTGTGGCATGAGTCATGTTAGTCCTGTGATTCAGGAAGTTTATTACAGGACTAGCTAAAGACACTCAGTTTATAAGATGAGCTGATGTGCTACTTTGAGCCATTGGAGTTAGGAGAACATGGGCACAATACATTAGTTTATCATGTGTCAAGAGTAGTCTCAAATCACAGACGATCAATGTTGGAGGAGAATAATCATCCTGAGAACTATAAAGATAGACAAGGCAACGAATTCTCTTTTCGTCTGTTTGGACACTCATTTTTCTAAGCCCTCTGAATATTAGATGCTGACTGCTGAGAAGCGATTGAGGACAATGGGAACCCATAACTTTAGATTCAGAAGTGATTTTAGATTCTTTCACACCAAGCGTGCAACTGTTCTGTGCTTTTAAAAATATGGATGTGTGAAACTCAGCTACTAAAACCCATGCCTCCCGCCAGGATCCCCCCTATATTCCCATCAAGGAGAGGATTAATATGAACACATGTTATCTTAGTTACAAGTCTCCTGCTGGTTGATCTCATTATTTGATATCAATTCCTTTTCTTTACATAGTTTCAAGGATAGAAGTGAGTTTAAAATGTACCTACTTAAGGCCACAATGCTATTCAACTCATCACACCAGTCTGAGTGCTCTATTCATCTCTTATAAAAGAAACAGAACTATCCAGCGATCCAATAAAATAGAATATTCTTTAAAGTGCATTTGGCAGATTATGTCCCAGCATGTAACTCTATGGGAAATGAGAGCGCTGCTCAGTGGGGCTCAGAGTGGAAGCCTGTTGCATAAAACACAATGGGCACAAAGTCCTTTGACTCAGACCCTCTGGAATGAACCGTCTGGGGAGGAACCCTGCCCGGGTGTAGTTAGAGGATTCAGTTTCTTCAGTGTTTTCATGTTTAAGATCTCTTTCTTTTGATGGTGGTATTTTTCATATATAATATCTCAGTATTTTAAATCAGGTTAGCCCTACTGCCCACAGAGCTGTTCTGACTGGAATATCTCTGCCCCATCTATTCTGCATTTCTATGAAAGTCTAAATCTCTTCATCATGTTAATTTACCTGCCTCCCAAGGTCAGGTTGTCACCTGTGCTCTGAAAGAGAGATTCCCAGGTCTGCCAGGGAGGACTGGCGACATAATTCACGGGCCCCAGAACAAAATGCAAGCTTGGGGTGCCTTTTTACAAAGCTCAGAAAAAGTATCATTGATGGTACTAAACTATAAAGCTTTATCCTTGAAAATGTATGTTTTCTTATAAAACCTAGTAGGGGTAATAGTGATAGATAAGTAACAACATCAACTGATGAATTCCATAAAATTTATATTTGACGTCATCATTTTCTCTAACACACTACATGGTAATATTTTATTAGTGTGATACCTTGATTATAAGGTGAGTCCTGGCTCACTCTGCTGCAGATGTATTTACTAGCGTATCCAAATATATTCTTTTGCGGCTCCATTTTCAATGGGTCCGATTGAAAGTAGCATCACTTGCTCTAGAAAAATGCAAGTTTACAAATCTTTCTTGAAAAATGTGAATCTGGTGGAAGGCTCATTCCACTGAAACAACTGCTACTGGTGCTCTTAGGAGTATGTACAGGCTGAGCAAACCATCACTCTCCTGTCAGCTCAACTCTAATTGTAAAGTGAATTTATACCATGGCCATGTCATAGTTCCTCTGCTAACCTGTCACTTGGTGAGGTTTTACAATAAGCTGACAGAGCCTTCATGATTTGTACATGATTCAAAATTCTTATTTATGCTGTCACTGCATCTTCAATTAGCAGAGAATATTAATTTAAAAAATTTCTGTTCGTAATTGGCTCACCAACTTCTTCCAACAAAAACTTATGCGTTGATTGTGACAATCTTTAAATTTAATTCCTAGTATGGGCTAAACTAGAACCAACTCCCCACCCCACAGTTATATGTTGAAGTCCTAGCTCCCCGCACCCAGAATGTGATTGTATTTGGAAATGGGGCTTTCAAAGAGATGATGGAGGTAAAATGAGGTCCTGAGGATGGACTAATCCAATATGACTCGTGTCCATAGAAGAAGAGGAGATTAGGGTGCCGGCTCACACAGAGGAAAGATTATATTAAGACACGGGGAGAACCAGCCGTCTCCAAGCCCAGGAGAGAGGACCCACAAGAAAACACCCTGACGGCTCCTTAATCCTGGACTCTGGCTCCTGAACCACAGAGAAACACATTTCTCTCATTGAAGCCACTTGTCTGGCACTTGGCTTTGAGCCCCAGAAAACTAACATAACTTCTATTTCTAAATCCATGAATATTTGCTTTGCTTTGTTACAGTCATTTTCAAAACTGGACATTTTACACCAGTATTTGTCACTGTGGTGTTGTGTTGAGATATAGTTGACCTACAAGAGTGTGTTATTTTTAGGTGAAGAACATGATGGTTAAATGAAAAATCATCGTTGACATACAATATTGTATTAGTTCAGGTGTACAGCAAAGTGGTGACACATTTATGCACCCTATGAAGTGGTCACCACACTAAGTCTAATGACCATCTGTCACCATGCACAGTTACTGTGATATTATAGACTCTCTCCCCTACACTGGGCATTACATCCCATGACTATTTTATAACTGGAAGTTGGTACCTCTTAATCCCCTTCACCTTTTTTTTTTTTTAAAGTGACAGCCACCTGTTACCTATGGTCCAGAATCCTGATATCTTTCTTATAACAGTGCAACATCAAAAGAATGATTCACAGGTTTATCCTCTCTGACACTCAAACATATATGTTAATCTCCTCAATATACCACAAAACCTCATATTCTGCTGATAGGTATATTGGAATTACATTGAATCTATAGATCAATCCAGGTCAAATGAACATTATTAGAATAATGATCCTTCCCATCAATGATGTTTGCTTTTTCTTATTTAGGTCCATTCTATATCTGTTAATAAATCTTACAAATTTCTCTATAAAGTTTTTTTTTTCCTTGTAAAATCTGTGCCTGCACATCTGTTACTTTGCTAAGTTGTATCTTTTGTTATTTTCCTATCTGTTTATCTCTGGTGTATGGATGTAAATTGATTTCTCTATTTGCTTGTACATTCAATAAAATTGCTTAAGTCTCTTCTCATAATTTCCCTACACTTTATTTTCATTATAGACAATGGCAGCATCTATATATGTGGCAGATTTATTTCATTCTTCCCATATTTATACCATTTATATTATTTTATTTTCATTGGTGCCTTCGTTAGAAATCCAACTAAAATGTTAAATAAAAATGTACATTCTTGCTGAAACCGGTTTGGTTCAGTGGATAGAGCGTTGGCCTGCAGACTGAAAGGTCCCAGGTTTGATTCTGGTCAAGGGCATGTACCTTGGTTGCGGGCACATTCCCAGTAGGAGATGTGCAGGAGGCAGCTGATCAATGTTTCTAACTCTCTATCTCTCTCTCTCCCTCTCTGTAAAAAATCAATAAAATATATTTAAAAAAATATATACATTCTTGTTTTGTTACATATTAAAATGAAAATGTTTTAAATGTGTCATTAGTAAACTTTTTTGTGAAGGTCTTTATCATGCTTAAAACTCAACTTCTATTCCTAGCTTGAGATCGTGAGTTCAAAAATATTTTTCTAATGCAAATCAGCCATTTGTTAAGATAAACACCTATTGGTCTTAATGTAATAACTTTTTCATTTAATGCTACATTACATATGCTGATTTTTTAAATGTTGAATAGAAATATTTATGGACTTCTCGTTTTAATGTTTGCAGGATAGCTATTGCTTTTCCAATTGTCTTAGTGTTTCTAGGAGCTCAACACTTCAACCTCTTGGCTTTCCAAAATAGGCAACTCTTCTGCAAATTATGATAATTATATCACCACCCTTTCATCTTTTAACCTTTGATTAAAGGTTAAGTTCCAATAAACTGATAAGCACTTTAGGGACAGTGTTAAGTATAAATTTCTACCATCAGCATCTTTCTTGAGTTCTGTCACGAAGAGAGAATGACTATAACAGGAAACTTAAGGTCACACTTATTTCTCACCGGGCACTTCCTCAATGGACCCTGCGTATGTGAACACATTATTCCGGACCCTACTGTTATGAGGTGGACACTCTCCATTTTACCATGAGAAAATGGAGGCAGAGCTAAGAGTAGCAGAAACCAGAATCCAAGCCTGAGTCATGTGATTTCTTACTCGATTGCCTTCCTTATTCATCTATGTCACTTCTCTGGGGCCTAGCTCTGTGGTCCCTGCAATCTTAAAGGCACACAGTCTGGAAGTAGAACTGAGTAGCCAGGGTATCAAGAAGGGAGAACTTAACTATTGCGTCTTTACAGAGTTTATCCCTGTCTCCCAGAGGATGTCTTAGATCAGAAACTAAAACTGGAGGGAACCCCACTAGTAGGAGACCAACTAGTCCCACCCAGTGGCTTACAGATGAGGGAAGGTAAGGAATCCACAGGAACACCGCCTCTCCCAAAGTTGCCCAGATACCTCGTAGAAACAACTGGATTATTAAAAGTTGATGGAGTAAAAGCAGGTGGAATTATATAATGTCTTCCTATGGATGTCTCACTAAATGCTCTTTCCGTATTCACAGTGATAAATGACCAACAGGAATAGATGGCAGAGGTGCAATGACTTGAATTCATGTTCCTTGAGGGACTAACGACTCAACCTTGGGTTTTTAGACTGGGCAGCACAAACACTCTTACAAGATTTAAAAAATTACGGCATATTCTATTTATGTAGAAAGGATTGGTTGTTTTCGAAGTTTGTCAATGTTTCTCTTATTGTAGGCAACAGACACAAAACAAAAACCCAGAAAAACAAACACCAAACCTTAAACGCATCTGAAAGGGGCCTGGATTTATTTAGATTTTCAGACAGAACTGAGCCTGATGTTCTGATTTTCGATCGGGTTTCCAGTGTTGGTTGTTTTCCTTGCTTTCCTTTCCTTTCTTTCTCCTTCACTTTCTATCCATTTAAAAATGGTTGTTGTTGTTATTCCTTTTTGTTTTGGGTGAGGAGGGGGCGTTTTAGCAGTTCTGCTGGCAAGAACATGCTGTCCTTCCATAAACACATGGAAATTCTCATTTTCACTAACTTACTTTTTCTTTCCATGGAAGAGTCGTTGGAAACATAGCCTCTCGTTTGGAATGGCAGCAAGTGGTGAAAATCCATTTTCAGCCTTTGCCCATCGTGTCGGCAAGGCCAGTAGACTATCCCGGAATATTGGCATTGGCCATGTCCTCAAAGAGTAGTCCCTCTTCCTTAAAATACTTCTGCAGGCCTGGGTGAACCAATCTCAGGTTCCTATTAATCTTAGGAGACGGGAAGGGTTAACAATTGGACTCTGTTTTCTTTGAGAGTCTTTCCAGTTTGCCCCAGGTTGATCCTTACCCAACAAAACACTACAATGGCTTCCGGTCTTCCATAAACTATTTTCTCTCTTTACTCCAATTTGGATTCTCAGTGCAGCCAGAATCCTATTGCTAATCTCACTGGGAACATATGGAAAACAGTCCCATGACGCAGTGTTGAACCCCGCTGTGCGTAAGTTAGATCGAGGGCCGCCCATCGATTGGAATATTCTGACCTTTTCCCCTTTAAAAAGTATATGAGGGGAAAAATAGGCTTGGATGACATTCTATGTTTAAAATATACTGCATTAACAATTTAGACAACGTCTTCGGTCAAGAGAATGGAAAGTTGGCGCGGACCGCCAACACATATACTGCAGACCATGGCAAAATAGCCAAAGTCTATTTTACACATTGCCTACATATGGACATGCAGTGTGTGAGAGAGACAGTTTTATGAAATGCCCAACATTAGAGGAAGTGTGTGTGTTTTTTTAAGTGACAAGTAATAAGTCATTCCTTGCATATATTATGAAAAAGACCATTAGAAACTGGATACTGTTGTTCTGGCGTGTGTGAACGTCTGTTGAATCTGTGTAGAACTGCAGTAAATATTCAGTACATTTTTTAGTTAAAAAGCCATTTCCAAATGAACAAAGGAAACCGCAGAATTAAAAAAAAAAATTAACTGGAAAATCTGAATTGTGTAGGCCATTGATTCTGCCTTTGAAATGGAAAATCTTTTCTTTGGAATCGCATTGTTTAGACTTTTTAAATATATGCATGTAGTGTGTGTGAGGTTTAATAAGTAGCTCCATATTTTCAAAAGAAGTAGAGACTTATACTTGGCTGAGAAAAAAAATCTCTTCAACAAATGAAATTAGACAATGTCGTCTCTTAAATCAGGGAGTTAGAGATGCAAATGTCTGGTGGTATGTCTGTGTGTGTGTGTGTGTGTTTAACCTGTTGGAAACTTTGTTGGTGTGTCAAATCTTTAGCAACCTTCACTCTTTTAATTAAAGTCACTTGTTATGTCAGATATTTCCTGAATACGATAGCCTTTTTAAAATAATATTCAGTTGAAGAGGTGATGAAATATCTCTTTTCATAGACCAATGGTAGGCTCTTGGTGTTTAAGGATTACTTTTTTTTTTTAATATATTTTATTGATTTTTTACAGAGAGGAAGGGAGAGAGATAGAGAATTAGAAACATCGATGAGAGAGAAACATCGATCAGCTGCCTCCTGCACATCTCCCACTGGGGATGTGCCCACAACCAAGGTACATGCCCTTGACTGGAAACGAACCTGGGACCTTTCAGTCCGCAGGCCGACGCTCTATCCACTGAGCCAAACCGGTTTCGGCAGGATTACTTTTACTAGAGGGTGTGACAGAGGAAAACAAATAGTTCTAATAGCTTATTCATATATATTTATTTTCTCATTTTTCCAGTAAAATAATAATAGTGTTTCTCGCTAATAAGCTTCACATATAGACATGTAGCCATTATTCCTAACCTAAATAAGTAGTCTGTGCCACGCCCTTGATGAAGAACAAAATACAAAAGAAATGTGGAGGGAGGTGAAAAGAGGCACAATGGAAATTCCTCCCCTTTTCTATGCTTTGGAGGATGCATGGCAACAAAAAGAACATTGCAAGTGTCCCTACTTCTGTAAACATCACTAGCAAGGCAAGAACGTTATCCTAATAAATGGCACCATGTTTATGCTGAATTGGAATGGAGGTATAGATTGAGTTTTAGGATGTGTATTGTCCATAAATAGAAAGTATTTTAACTTCCTTACATAGTGACAATAAATTAGAAAAATCAAGTAGTAAATAACTCTATAGAATATTTTCTTTTTCACAAAAATCAGTTATTTTTTTTCATATAACATAGGTATTATCAACATCCCTAGGGTCTACCCCAGTTCCATTCCGTACTTCTCAAAAAGTGTAGATAGAGTCCATGTTAATCAAAGATAAACTGGATTTTTCTCAGAACCTTTCAGATTCTCAATGTGCCTAAGAATCTCCAACACCCCTCCCCCCCCCACACACACACAAAATGCATATCATGGCATGTTTTCCAATTTTTTGGATCCTGAGATCCTTTCTTTTTCCTTTTTTATTTCCATTGTCCTATTAAAATCGTCTGGGAGTGCTGTTGAGCAATGTAGGGTTTGGGATACACAGTAATATACCTTGTACGTAAAAATAGAAATTGTGGTTTTTTTTCCTTTTTTGTGTTAATGTTTTGGAAAAGTAGTGCCTGATGTGCTGAAAGCAAAGAATGAAGCCTCCAGGGCACGGTTCCCAGTCCTTCTTTGCAGTGGTTTTCTGAGAATTCGTAAGGGTCCCTGGGAGATGCCTCCAGCCTACCAGACCTCTCTCTAGAGCCAAGAGCAGCCATTCTTTGTAGATGATGATGACAACAACCATGATCACTCTGCTTCTGTATTAGTTTCCCAGTGATCCCAGCAAATTACCATAAATATGGTGGCTTAAAACAACAGAAATATATTCACGCATAGTCTCAGAGTCTAGAAGTCTGAAATCAAGCTGTTTGAAGGCCCGTGCCCCCTCTGAAGGCTTCAGGGGAGAATTCTTTCTTGCCTCCTGCTCACTTCTGTTAGCTCCTGGCATTCCTTGGCATTTGTTGGCTTGTAGTGCACCACTGTGTTCTTTTCCTCCATCTTCAAGTGGCCTTCTTTTCTCTGTATCTCCTCTTCTTCTACCAAGAGCACCAGTCCCTGGATTGAGGGCCCACACTAATCTAGTATGAAATCTTCTTAACTTAATCGCATCTCAGAGATCCTATTTTCAAATAGGGTCATGCTCTAAAGTTACTCGCAGACATGGATTTTGGAGGGGAGGCACTATTTAACCCTCTCTAACTTCCCCAGAAAGATTTTTATCAGGAGGAAAGGTGCAGCTATGAAAAATAAAGTTTGAAAGTTTTAGGTGTAGAAAAAGGAACAGCGGTAGCTTACATTATCATGCAGCAAAATGCAAACAAGGAGGATTCATTGAACTGCATGAAAAAGTGGAAGGGACGTGGTGGAATAAATTTGTTGAATATTATGTTTTGCATGAAAGTGCACAGAGAAATGTAAATATATACTAAGATTCAACAGTGTGCTCCAATATGATTTTCCACTGATAACTTCAAATGGCAAACTGACATTGATTTTGCATTTTTCATAGTGCTTAAAAGTTGGAGATTGTCTATAGATACTATTCCATCAGTACAGAAAAAATGCACTTTTTGTTTTTGTATGGTTGGGTTATGGAAGATATACGTATTATTTTTGCCCCTTGAACATCTCAAATATCACAACAACTTTGCCATAACAGTTCATACACATCTACAGAACTCTCTTAATTTTATAGCAGCACTGTGATCTTTATTTTAGATAGTTGTTATTGAGCCTATGTTATTAGTATTGTATAGAAGCAATGTGTATATATGGTTAAAAATTAAAGGGGGTCAAATATATGGTGAGGAGAGATGATTTGACTTTGGGTGGTGGACACACAATGCAATATACAGATCATGTATCATAGAAATCTACACTTGAAACCTATATAATCTCATTAACCAATTTCACCCCAATGTATTTAATAATAAAAAATAATAGAAACGTAAATAAAAGGGAGAGCTTGTATAAGATGAAGAAAATATCCTTCTCTCCACCTTCTTCCCAACCATTGCTCCAGCTTCTCATCCCTCTGTCCAGAAAGCAACCATCATTTAAGATAATTTTTCTCTTTAAAATCCCTTGGTGATCTTTCTATGACGTTAGGTGATAAAACTTTATTCTGTGAAATTTTCATTTTAACATTTGGATAATTTAATAATCTCTTCTAAATGGCAATATAATTTAAAGTCTACCCCACGCCACTAAAGAAAAGCTAATTCCAAACAAAATGAGCTGTACATCGGCATTTCAAATGAGACGGAATCCTTTCTGAAAGATATATTTTTAATGTAGAGAGAAACAAGTCAACCCTATCTTTAGCCACCCAAGCAGTTAAAAGTGAGGCTACCCTTTGAATCATACATTAAATGTTGTTTATAAACTGTAGATGGGCTGGTGTGGGGGTGGGGGACTGTTTGAATGAGAGAGAGCAGAACCAAGCTTTTTAAAAAGCTTGATATAAGTGCCATTCTCAGATTCTGTTTGCCTTTCAGAACCCAGATGATAATTACCCCAAGGCAGAATATAAGTGCTATCAATCTCAATTTCAAGTTTAAACTTTCAGGCAAACATGGCAAATCATAAAGGTAATTGCTTGTCATGCCTTAAGCCTTATCTGGTTGAAATAAGAGGGGAGAGGGTGACTTTAATTTTGTTTTATATACACCAGGAAGAAAATAGAAATATTTCATCTCAAATGATGCTGACATTTTCACTGTGTATAAAGGGAGGGTCTTCAAATGCATGACTGGAGTCCTTTTCAGTAAATCAAAGGTTTGCAGATGTTAAAATGGCTGTGAGATTAGGAAATCTCTAGATCCCTGGGGTTTTCATTCTATTGTGATGACAGGAGCAAAGCTTCCCACTGTGCTAAGAGAATTTAGGCCACTACTTCCTCCAGATTTCTAGATCTTTCTATTTTCACTCCAACCTCAGTGGAAGCTTTTCAGTCATTCCAACTTTTTTATTGGATCTGCCTGGTGGAAAAGTTTCACATCCTGAGAATGTCTAGTCTGCGGGGAGCTAGAGGGCAGAGAAAGAAATCAGAACAGGGTGCTACCAATATCCTGGGTGAAAGGAGAGTCTTCCATTTAAAAATAACAGCAGCAGCAATAATTTGATAAGGCAGAACACACCGCTTTAAATAAATAAATAAAAACAATATTTAAATAACATTTGTTCATTGCATTAATTTTCTTCCCCAATAATATATTTGTTGTTATATAGCTATGTTCTTTGTCTTCATTTAATTTCTTCCGTAGTTTCTTTCTGTAATTTAACCTAATTATTAAGAATTGCATGTCAGAAGAGAAATCCAGGTCTTGGGAATAGGTGGCTGAGAGGCTACTGGACACCAGTTCAATGGAAGGCTGGGCATTGTCTAGAACAGTGGTCGCCAACCTTTTGGACCTCACGGACCACCACTGGTCAGCGGATCACCGGTTGGTGACCGCTGGTCTAGAAGCCCCGTAGAGATTATCTGATTCTAGAGGGGTGTGCATCTTTAATTGATCTGCCATTAATTAGGTTATTTGACTGTTAAATAGTAAAAAACTGGGAGCAACGCAAATGTTTCCTGTTCTTACAATGTGAATGATGTTTGTTTCCTAGAGTCTATATATTTTTGTCAGTCAAATTCTCATTTAAACCTCTCTAAACATCTTTTGGGTCTCCTCGTTAGTTAATGAGTTGAATAAAATCTCTGCTATGTGCTCACTGTATGGAAGTCATATTTTTGAAATCAGTTAGACTCTAGCAGCTGTGACTCATGGACGCTCCATATCGCCTGAAGGTTGGAAGTTATTTCCTATGCAGTCAGTTCCATATGAAGAGGAACTTCTCACTTACAGATGAGCATTGCTTATCTTTCAAAGACCCGGTAGTCTCACAGAAATGACATTTGGCAGCAACATCAATCTTAATCTCAAGTCTCTAGAGAAAATGCCGAAGGGGAGGGAAGCAGTCTCTTCTTCATATACACCTAAACTTTTCAGTGTCATCGCTTTTGTCTATCTCTGCCACAGAGGTAAGATCCCAGCCTCATGTACCACACCAGGGGCCCCTTCTGAGATACTCAACGTCGTAAAGGTACGGAAGTCACAGAGAAGAACCATTGTCCCGACCTTGGATCAACAGGCTGTGCTGCCCAGGACACCAAGTCCCATCACGCCATGTCCTCACGCCTAACGGTGCTGTCTGCCTCATCAACATGTATGGTATGTACAACCAAGGCCAAGTTCCTAAAGGTGACACCTTCCCTTTCCAGAAGGCCAGATGGGAATGTTCTGTTTGGTACAATTATTTGTCCGCCCTCTTTGTCCCCCCACCCCATTGGCCTGGAGGATGTTATAGCACACGTAGAAGCCCCTACTAAATTTACCCAGCGAGCCTTACACACCAGCCTGCCCTTACTGAACGCTGAGATCCCGCTCATGAGTGAAGCTGTCCTCACACAGTATTAGATTCATGTTGGCACTTAGTAAACTCAAGTTGCATAAAGGTTGTGATCACTTGTCCCATGGGTTGGTCAGGAGGCAAGGAGCCTCGCTGAACTTGAGAGGCAAGATTCCGAGGACCCTCCAAGGAATTGAATGAACCCACTCAGGCTTCAGAGCAGACAGGTGAGCTGCTGATCAGCTCTATTGCTATTTTGAGTTTCCACGTTGCAAGCAACAGTCAACCACTAAATTTTTAGAAAAGATGGAGGAAGAGGGACAGGAAATCAATGCAGCGTTAGAGAAAGTAGGACACGCAGGCGTTGAGCAAGGATGAAAACACTGAAGACTCAAGAGTACACTTGAACTCCACTACATGAGTGATGGGCAGGAGCAGCTGTGTCCAGAGCCTCACTGAGTGAGAAGAGACCACGTGACATTGTGGCTGTAGGGGCATTTGTTCCGCAGGAGGGCTGCACTTCTGAGAGTCTTTGGTTACTAGGAACCAATATATTTAAACGGCATAAAAATAACATGACAGCTCGGCCAGTGTGGCTCAGTGGTTGAACGTCGACCTATGAATCAGGAGGTCACAGTTTGATTCCTGCTAAGGGCATGTGCCCAGGTTGTGGGCTCAATCCCCAGTGGGGGGTGTGTAGGAGGTGGCCAATCAATGATTCTCTCTCATCATTGATGTTTCTCTCTCCCTCTCCCTTCTTCTCTAAAATCAACAGTATATTAAAACACACACACACAAAACAACACATGACAAACAGAAGTAAAGGCTATGGAACAATCTGACAGAAGTTTCACATTCTGGTTCCGGGGCCTCCCTTCCTTCTCTGAGTTTGGATAGTTTTTCTTTCAGCCAAAGGATGAAAAAGAATAGCAGGCGAGGTTCCAATTTACTCCACAAAATCTAGGACACCCCCGTTACTATTAATTGCGATATACTCTCTTTCTTTCTCAAGAGAAGTGTTGGATTAGGAACTGCACAGGCTCATTAACCAAAGACAGAATCCTGGCTACCATGTGGACCTCACAGGATATTTTTGGAAAAGAAGTCCTGGAATGGTGAATGGAAAAAGGACAACCTCAGAGCAAGGCCCACCATTGAAAAACAATCCGCAGGCACGTTTGCTTCTGAAATCCCATCGCAGGTCTGTAAACTTGGAAAAACAGATTTCCTTTTTTTTTTTTCCCCTTTCTTATTCCGTGTCAATCATTTGCAAGACATCAGAAATTAATGACTCTTTATTTTCAAATTTCTCTGAAATTATGAAGAGAGAGCTGAGTCAAATAACAACAGCCTTGCTATCTGGCAGTGGATAAAACTTGACTTGGAAAAACACAAGAACTTTAAAAAATGCCAACATTAAAACAATGCCTCGACGAGGACCGAGACACGATCACCCAAAGATAAACAGTTTCGTAGATTTGACGGCCGGACCATTCATCATTTTCTTGGGTTGTGCTTTCACAGTGATGATAAATACAAAACCACGTCAGTCTGCAACAAAATAGGATTTCTTAGAAATACGTTAAAAATAGAGTTGTCTAATGGTTTGGCACCTTATTTGGCACACACGATACCTCTTATTTCACGTTTCAATATATTTAGCACTGAGTCCCTATTGGTTCTATTGTTACTTAATTGAAGGAGACTTTTAGACATGTGTTCCATCCAGGCACTGTAAGGTCTGCTATGCATCCATGCAGATTTCAAAGGCTCTCATTGAATTTGGACAGAAATGTAAAGTTTCAACATCATCACCCTCACGGTTACATTTACTTTCTTTCTAAAGTGAAGAGTATGCCAACATCAAAAGAATATTCAGGAAATAACTCTGAGAAACATATAGTCACTGCTTTGGGTCCCCCCCCCCCCCCAGTGTCTTGTTTGAAATGCTGGCTGTAAAGGTGTTTATTTTGGTGATGCTATTAATCTGTTTGCTTCTCTCACATACTTTCATCAACAGAGTGGCTCAGATCCTGGGACCTCTCCATCCACTCTTAAAATAGATCCTTTATATTGCTTCCCAAGTGAGAAGCACTAGGAATAACATAATGGGGAAAGGGTGTTCTGTAAGGTCAGACGTCCTCAAAGCCCAGTTCTCTTGGAACCACTATGTAACCTCTCTGAACCATAGTTTGTTCATCTATGAAATTTAGCTGTTAAGACTGACCCTGTCTGTGATGCTTCAAGGGGTTAACATCGTGTAGGTAGGTCTTTCGGAAATATTAGCTACTGTTGAACAGCATAGCATCTCATTGGTTTTGTCACACGAAGGACCGATTAGGTAGAAACCGCAGCCCCCTATGTCTCTATCATGATTGTGCCTCCTCTGGGGCCTTCCACACAAAACAATACCTGAGGTCATCACTCTTTCCTTACAGATGTATGGATACACCCCTGTATACAGTGGCCCTTTCAAACGCTGGTAGAAGAAAGGTCAGTCTCCTTTTATTAAAATAATAAAAGGAATATAATCTAGAAACAATGTCTGATTTCTCCATTCTGTCATTCTCCAAGAAAGATGAAAAGTGTTACCAAACTGGTAGTACTGTTAACAAATCATGGGTGGTGGAGAAAACCCAACACCCTCCAGAAGATGGTGTCTAAAGAGTGGAATTACATTTTTTAAAAACTCATTTTATTTTTTTCTTTATTTATTCTTTTATCCCGTGCCCCGCCCGCTCCGGCCATCACCACACTGAACAGTGGAATTACTTTTGTTATTTTCAAAATGAAATAAAAGTTCTGAATTATTCTAGCAAAACATTTTGGATAGAAATATTCAACCCATTTGTTAAATGGATAGCTGGCATACGCTTCATGAGAAATTATGTCGTGTGCCTAAATTCTCAAGTACATAGTGAGGCAAAGGAATTATCCATATCAAAACAATAAGGCACAGGAGCAAACTTTTGCAAAGAACTACACACATCTAAAGTAATATAATTTAATGCCTTTTGTAGCATATGTTGCATGGTTCTTAAAAAATGAAAATATTGACATTTGCCCAGCAACTATAAACACCTCTAGAACTATTACAAAGAAATTTCAACTTCTTTTTCCTAAATTGGATAATAAGAAATGAAGTGGCATCAGATGTTGCCCACATCAACTATAATTAAATTGTCTTTTAATGATTTAGATAAGAATGAGCTATAATACACATGTGCCTCCCTAATTCATGTTGCTCTGAGGTTTTCATAGCCATGTATGTTACACCATTTTAGAGCAATTCATTTATATCTAAGATGCAGTTCTTGAGGTTTCTTAGAATTGACAGAGCCTATCAAAATGCTCCCAAACTAAGATTGTAAAGCTGGAGATTAGAAGCAGCCTACTCATGGGGAGATGTCTGTGAATTCTTGAAGAAAAATGTCTTCCCTGGGAAATAGAAGAGGTGAATGATTTCACTGGGTACATGAAAAGATTCTCTGAAGAACGTGTTGCCAAAAAGCAAAAACAAAAAACAAACCAAAACAAAAAACCACAAACAAACTGGTTGCCCCAGCCACTTTGCTTAACATACACATTTTAAGTGAAGGGTAATTTGAAAGCCTGAAGCAGACATTCTATTTAACTGTCTTTCACATGGGGGCCGCAGAAAGAGAAATCAGAGGATGATTGCACAATAGATGAATGAAAAACACGCGTGAGAGGAAGTCCGTGAAGAACACGCATAAGAGGAAGTCGGTTCACTACAGTGTAACATGGCTCAACATGTCTTCCGGAGTTTGTGAATTTATGGGTGGCACAAATGGGACGGCTCCATTTGACATATCCGTTCCCATTCTAGGGCCTGTTCCCTGTGGGATCTTATCTCATATAGATTTCCATCTTCTCTAGAATGAGGCCACACTGTGCTGACTATTATGATGACTGATGCTTATGGAACATACTAAATCCAGAGGACAAAAAGCCCAGCCCCCACTTGGAGCCAGATTCTCTCCATTGTCTCGGATTTGGCGTTAAGGTTCTGGGGCTTACCTCCCCCACTGAAAAATGGAAATGAGCCCGGCATCCATAAGGCCTCCGCACTACTCAAAGGAAAAGGGAAACTCTTTAGTTCCAAAGACTAGGACCATCACCGAGAGTGCAGTCCCCTGGCGCCGTTGCAAAAGGTTTCTTTCCTTTACCCTTGTCATCTTTCCTTCCTCACGTTAGGATAGGGTTCCCATTTCTCCATACGGCTATTACAGTGTTACGACGAAAGTCCCCCTCCCTTCTGAATTCGGTAGCATTCCACTCTTTCTATGAGATACACATTACAATCGCTCTCCTCAATTGCTGAGGACATTTTCTTAGAGTCCTTTGCAGAAACAACCACCTTCTCCCAGATTCAATAGAGACTGCACTCCACATTTTGAGCAAGTGAATGGGAGGACTCCTACATGTGACATGGACGGCAAAAGGAAATTCACCAGGGATGGAAAAAAACATGACCCATCAGAGACAAGATAAATGTATACAATAAATGTAATGTACCCTCAGGGACAACAGACACCCCACCTAATGGCTTCAGAGGACAATCAAGCCATAAAAATAATGAAATAAATGGATGCCCTATTCCTAGTAGCCACCCCACCTCCCCCCACCCCAGATGCTGCTATAAACCCAGCAGCAGCACCAGAACAGATGGGCAGACAATATTTCCATGATGCAGAGACCACCAGCGAGGCCCAGAGAGATATGATTTAATTGTCCTTTGCTGGTTTATCTTTTAAAAGCAGTTCACACAGGAATGCGATTGTGAAAGAAGTAGAAACTTATTTCAATTTCCCAAAGGAAACTTAACTAACACATAATTTATAAAGTCACATCAGGGGTATGTTGACTACTACTAAAAGTCAATCTGGCTGTTGTTATAGAATTATTTATTATAACTTTATTAAGGAATAATAACATTATTAAGGAACAATAAAATTATTAATTTTAATATTAAGGAATAATAAAATTATTATTAAGGAATTATTAAGGCTGTTACTAAGGAGTAATAAAATTCATGTACCTTAAGTATAATTACCTCTTTTTTAGAAATAGGTTTTCCAAATATATAAACATAAATTATTGAACTTTTAAAATTGTGAAGTATAACAGTGCATAAACCGTAAAACAGTGTCATATTCAGCTGAATGGCTTTTAATTAAAGAACACATGTTACGTATACCTGAGTCAAGAAACAGAATGTTCCTATATCCCTCCCCCCCCCCCCCCCGCCTCACCCCGAAGCTCCAGGAGTCTATTTTTTATCACAGATGCCCTCTCCTGGAGTGGCGACTGCTTTCCTGATGTTTTAATGGCTTTATCGAGGTATAACTGAGGAGCATGTTTAAAGTCTGCGCCCTGATACATTTTGCCATATAGAGGCTTATAAAACCATTCCCATAATCAAGACAGTGAATGTATACCTTAGCCCCCAAAGATTCCTGACGCCCCTTTAGACTTCCTCTTTCTACCTCCTCTTTCTGATCCCTGTCCAAGGTGTCTGATCATCTCCTTTCTGTCTCTATATTTTAGTTAGAATTTCTTAGAATTTTCAGTTAATGGGATCATGCAGTTTTACTGTGTTTTGTCTTTGCAATACCACCATGTGGTGGTACTTATGAATAGCTCGCTATTTGACATTGCTGAGAGGTATCCCAGTGTTGTGTGTGACAATTTTTACCCATTTACCTATCGATGGACAAATGCATTTTTTGCCAGTTTGGTGCATAAACCTGCTGTGAACATTCTGTACTTGTTTTTATATGAGTACATGCTTTCCCTTGGGCAAATACCGAGGAGTAGAACGGCTGAGTTATTCTGTAGATTTATTTTTAAATGTTTAGGTATCTGCCAAATGGTTTTTCCAAAATGATTGCATCTGTTTACATTCCCTACAGGAGTATATGAGCGTTTTAGTTATTCCCCATCCTTGTCAAAACTTTTTATGATCATTCTTTGAATTTTAGTTCTATTAGGTGTGCAGTCATATTCCATTGTGGTTTTAAATTTTATTTCTTAGTGACAATAATGTTGAGCAAACTTCCTTCTACGTATTTGCTATCTGTACTTCTTTAGTAAAGTGTCTGCTAAATACAACCCCTATTTTTTAAAATCAATTGTTTGCCTTCTTAATTTTTGAGTTTTAAACATTCTTCATATAGGATGGATATAGATTCTTAACCAGGGGCAAAAGTAGGTTTACAGTTGTAAGTATACAAAACGTATTGTCTTCATTTTTATTCTCATTTATTATTATATTTTTATTAAGATACTATTGCCCACCTGTGTATGATTTGCAAGTATCCCCTGATAATCTATGGTTACTTCATTTCTTTAACAATGTTTTAAAAATATATATACTTTTAATTTTTATAAAGTATGATTTATAAATTGTGTTTTTTGTATTTTTGTATGGTTCATATTTTTGGTCTTGAGCCTATGGAATTTTGACACAGCCATAGGTAAGAAAGATTCTCTCCTCGGTATTTTTAAAGAAATGCTATAGTGTATATTTTAGATTTGGGTCCATTTTCTGTTAATTTTTGTATATACATTAAGCATGAGTCAAAGTTGCTTTTTATTTCTACATGGGCAGCCAATTATTCCACCACATTTGTAGAAATTTTAAATATCCCTCTCTCCATAATTTCTAACACAAGGGGAGAGAAAATCAGTAAACTTTCAGTGGCTATGGAGATGCTCTATTCTAAATCAAATTAAAACAGTGTAAAGTGATAGAGAACTGTTGTGTGTTTTGTGGGGTTTTTTTTTTTTTTTTAACTTTTTAGAAGTGAGGAACAGAATAGGACATTTTATTCTTTGTTTCCTTTCCAACAACTCTGGGCCCAGTGGAAATCTCTTTTCCTCCCTGGTGTAACGCCTAGGAAATTATTCTCTCTCAATACCCTTTGTGCCCAGTTGCCCATTCTCAGCAAGATAATGGCTGTGGATTCGGGGAAGCAATCAAATGTCATGTTTCACTATGAATAACTTCTGGTGGGAGTTTTCCACCAGATGTTGACAATATTTCTATCAATGCATTCAGAATATTTGAGAAAAATGTGAAGTTTTTCTCTCACCAATCAAAATAATATATATATATATATATATATATATATATATATATATATATATATATTCAGAAAGAATATAATGGGTTATTACATTTACCTGGGGGAAAATGCTGTCTTAGGAGGAATTCAGATTTCAGGGTTATTGATGATCATACAAGATGTCAATTATGAGATTAGTATATTGCCTTTGAAAAAATATCAATCACCAGTAATTATTTTAAGTTTACAAATGTTGCAGCTACAATTTTTTTGTTTAAAATTCTTAATCTAGAAAGCAGTGAAGTTAAAAATGAAGACAGCATATAAAGAAGAGAAGTAGAAAATGAAGCTATTCTCCAGACCTAAAATTTTAAACAATAAGCTGAATAGCTATTTTATTTTCCCCAATTTGAAAATCACATGCCGTTAATGTCACGGAAAACTAAAGATTGATATCCATTAACTTAGCTTTGTTGGGAGAAAAAAACTGAAGCCAGAGTTGCCACACACACACACACACACACACACACACACACACACACACACAGGCTTAAGGAAATAGGTTATAACATGAGCCCTTGGAAGAGGTAAATCTGAGTTATATCCTGATCCATATGTAGGAAATGCTTGCAAGACATTCACTTTGAAAACAGTAAGAATAAACAATACAATCCATGTTGGATGTTCCTTCCTATCCCATGAATACTTGTTCTCTATCTTGTTTCCATGAGAGCTTCATAGCTGCTTCACAAGACGTTCCCTTGGGACCCTGGATTTTAAGAGATTACGGTAAGCTCTTGTCTAATACAGCCCCCTCTTTATGGCCCCACCGATGTTACTGTGTAACTGAGATAGACTAGCGTTGGCTTGGCTTTACCTGATCAGCACACATCACAGGGCTTTATCGTGCTTTTACCGTTCATGACTGACGGCAATAAAAACCATACTCTACAGATTCATTTCTTAAAAACACAAAAAGGGAAAAATTCCACTCACATTACAAGGCTATCAGTACTAGAAGACAACAACATTGCTGGTGGGGGATTCCTTGGGGTCTGTCCACCACAGAGATTGCCGTTAACTATGTACTGATGTCCTATTTTTTGAATTCAAGCTCTACCTCTGTATCTCTAGGGCCTCTTAGATTTAGTTTCTTCAAATAACAAACTTCATCCCCTTGGCAGAGAGGATGAGAGGCAGTCATCCGATTCTGCGTCCAAACTCTTTGTATTAGTTCAACCGCTTCCTGTATACTCAGCACTGCCTCTTACTCCACCGCCCGCCCCCTCCAACTTCCCCCCCCCCCCACCCGCCCCCGGTAGTACCTGTTGTCTCCAGGGCCTAATCCTTAGAGGTGTTTATGTTCCGTTGGCACACTTTATCAAATTCCCATCAGACTCTTAGGTTGCAGATTCTTACTCTCTGCTGAGTCAGTTCCTCTCCTGTGCTGGCTGCTTGTTTTTCAAGGTCTTTTGACATTTCTGAATTGCATTTGACTCCTCTCCAATTCGTTTCGTCTTTGTGGATGTTTCCCTTTTATTATGCTGTTTTATTGTTATTTTAATGAGGCATGGGGGAGGGAGAAGAAATAAATGCATCTGGGCCACCTGCCATATTTATTTAACTGGCCATCTCTCCTGAAAATGTTGAATTTTGCCTTCCCTAGCACTACTCCTGCTCTCTCCATACCCGTATCATCCCCTGGAAGGACAAGGCCAGGACAGTTTCTATAGTTTCCCACATCTCAGAAAACATCTTTTCCGATTTCTGACTTAACCAAATATAGAAGGAAAATAAAAGGCAAGGCTTAACTACTAACTCTAGTTAGAGGCAACACTTCTTAAAGCCAGGAATAGCCATGGTCAGAGCAGGTATCAGCCTCAGGAGGAGGCCAATGAGGAGCCTCACAGCTTGCAAGACCCATGGGCCTCCCAGAGAGCTCACCTTTTGGCCAGAGAGGTAGCCTTCCTTACCCTCTGGCCTCCAATAGCCCACTCATTCATCAGTACATTGGAGGGAGTACCTTGGCATGTTTCACAAGGATGGGCTAATGTAATCATAACACGCATAATACATGGGAATCTCAGTACCATTCTTTTCTTTTTTTAATTCATACTCAAGGATATTTTTTCCATTGATTTTTTTTTTAAAGAAAGAGTAGAGAAGAGGGAGGATGGGGGGGGGAGAGAGAGAGAGAGAGACAGACAGACAGACATGATGTGAGACACAGCGACTGGTTGCCTCCCAGAACTCCCCAACCAGGGCCAGGGCTCCAGCCTGCAACTGAGGTGCATGTCCTTGACCGGGAAGCAAACCTGTGGCAAACCTGTGATCCTCTGATCTGTTGGCCGAAGCACTAACCACTGAGAACACCGGCCAGGGCTCAGTCCCATTCTTTTCTATATCTGACACTCAGTATAAGAGGAATATCAGACTCCCATCCCTTTTCATTGTATCTCAGCATCTCTGCTCCAAACCACTAATGACCAAATGTCCAGCTGACACACAACTTCCCTAAAAACAGCAATCTAATGCCAGAAAGAGAAAACAAAATCAAACAAGAGCAAAGAAGGTTGCACAGACCTCGCTCTCGCAAGTACAACCAAAGTTCTAGAAATCTGCATCAGGTGTCCTGAAGATCTTCCCCATCTCAAGTCAACCGGCAGGTACTGGGTTTGCAGGACTCAACTTCCATTCCTTAGGACGGAGATAACTCGCAGTTTTAATACGGCACTATGTTCTAGTTCCTAGCGTTAAGAATTTTTTCATATATTGGGGCCCATTCTCAACCCTTGTTTTACGAGTTATTCTAATAGGTGTAACATATGGAAGAATGTATGTGTGCTCCAAGTTTTGAAAAATTATTTTAAAATGTATTTTAATTGCGATTGCTGATTATTTATCTCACAATAACCCTTATGTTTCAGATGAGGACAAATGAAAGAACTCAAGAATATGAGTTGACCTCTACCCACTAAAGGCTCTGATTAGGTCTGCTCACTCCATGACTACTATTCCTGACTACCCCAAATAGTTTGATGTTCATTAAGAAATGGGGCTAGCCAGGCTGGTGTGGCTCAGTGGTTGAGCATTGACCTATGAACCAGAAACTCATAGTTCAATTCCTGATCAGGGCACATGCTCGGGTTGCAGGCTCGATACCTAGTAGGGGGCATGGAGGAAGCAGCCGATCAATGATTCCCTCTCATCATTGACATTTCTACCTCTCTCTCCCTCTCCCTTCCTCTCTGAAATCAATAAAAACATATTCAAAAAAAGAAATGGGGCTAAACAGAACACTATTCTTCTTTTATGATTAACATAGAGTTAGAAGGACCATATATTATTGTCTTAACACCCCAGTGAGTCAATGGCGTGAGACCCATGCAGTGACCCTCTTCTCTGTTAAACTGATAATCTCTGTTTTCAATGTCTGTTTACAACTCAGAACTTTGAAATATATGTTAAAAAACCACACAAAAACCTTTCCATGTTTTTATTCAACAATTTAGAATCCCTCAAATTATTTTTTTCCCTATAGAGGGATATGAGCTTCATATAGTGACTGTTCTATTACCCCCACTTTTAGGGGAAAAATGCAAATCGCAGCATTTCTTTAATCTGTTATGTCTTTTAAGGGTAGGTTGTTGAAACACAGAAAGGGGAAAAAAAGTAAGGCCTGAACCCAACGATTATTTGGAAAAAAAAAGAATGACCTCAAATATTTGAACTGAAATGCATGAAAGGAAATACATCATATATTTTTTTTCCTATGGGCGATGACAGGATTTAAAATGCAAAATGCTACGCTTGCCTGGAAAAGCTACCTATTTAAAAAAAATTAGATTTTAAGTGATCTCCTGGGTACTACTATGTTACTCAGGACTGTCGACACACAGCACTGAGGCAATCCAGTTACTGAAATGTTGAGAAATGGCCCCGGCAGTGCCAAGTGCGTGTCCCCTGCCGTGAGCCGTTCCTCCTTTGCCTGTGCGCCGGCCCAATCATGGGGCAGGAGTCACGCTCCTGCCAAATACGGGGAGTCCAGATGCCCGGCCAGGAGGCCCTGGACGTTTTCCCCTGAACGCATTCAAGAGGACGAACGTGTACGTGTCGACCAAGATAAGACAAGACTGCACTCCCTCTTGTAAATGTCTAAAAAAAAAAAAAAAAAAAAAAAAGCCTTCAGCTTTTGCAGCAACATTTGGATAGGGATGTGTAGTATATGGTCCGTGCCAAACTCCAAGTTACAAAGCCTGATTCTTGGCAATGACTACAAACGATTTCCATTTTACTACGAAAACGCAAAGAACACACCGAGTTGCAGACTTCTATCCCTGGGGTGTTTCGCATGTCAGAGACCATTTGCTGTCCACGGGTAACTATGTTTTGCTACGGGACCGTTCTTACGTCGGGGTCACAGACAACGCAAAGGTAACCGGTGAGATGATGAGTGTAGGACGTGGGACCCTCATAAAGAGAATATGAGAGCATTCTGTGTTTTGACTGAAGATAAAGAAACATTTGCTAGGGAAAATTTAGAAAGTAGAGGAAAGTAAAATAAATAAATAAAATGTCACTTATAATTCTTTTATCCTGATTAGAAGTCATGTCATCATTTCTGTGCATTTATTTTCAGGTATGTAGTGTGTCTTTGCTTTTGTGTGTTCACCTTATCATAAATGTGTGATCACACTGTATCACTCAATATCTAGGTTTTCACTTATAATGAATATTTGTAAGATAATCCAAAGGCATCGATGCAGATAATTTGACATAATGCCTTGGTCAGAAATTGTTTCTGGTCATCAGCGATGGTTAACAGTAAGCAATCTCATTATAGAATGACATCTGAAATGCTTTTGCAAAGTCTTCCTATCTTAAAAACGACTTTATCCAGAAGAGAATATTTGCTTTAATCTATAGACGTTCTGACCTTCATTTATCTGCTTTTGTCAGAGAAACGCTGTAAGCTTAGGCTCGTTTTTTAAAAATCTGACTGTCTGGATGCTTTATCTGGTTTTCTTTCCTTTTGAAAGAAGTGGGAGCCTCGTCTTCGTAGGCATTCCTTCGATTCACTTTGTATGTTTTTTGGCCTAATTTGTGTTTTCTGTTTAGAACGGTTACCCAGGTTAAGTGTTTTCATTGAAAAACACTCTACAGTGTGTGTTTGTTTATACTTTCTCGCGGATTCGATTTTTAAAAATTACTGTAAGTTCATTTGTGAGTCAGCTGTCACAGTAGCTTTCTTTTTCCAAAGCCTGGCCACCACGTCCGCAGAGCTAGAAAGGGAACCTTATCTGGGCCAGGCAGCTTCCCTTTGTTTCTCCAGACCTACACTGCCGTCCTGTCCTTCTTCCCTGGGGTCTGTGCCTGGGAAGCTAGTCTTTTGGGGTCCAGACATTGAGGAGCCTCTGCAGAAGCTCAGGGGGTAGGGACAAGTGAGTCCAGGCTCCTCACCCCAGGCTCCCTCCCTATGAGGGTCCCTCACCCACCCCCCTCCTTCCTTCACTTAAGATACCAAGTGTGCATTACTCAAGTCTCTGACCTGCCAGGGACCTCACTCTGTCTCTTTCCTTTGTCCTTTTTGGGAGTAGATGTGTGGTTGCAAGATTTAGCAAAAAGAGGTGGAGAAAACACACATAAAACACTTGTCACATTTGTTGGATATTTATCTGAAATTCCATTGTCACTGGGCACCTTAGATTTCATCTGCGGCCCCTCGGAGTGTTGGTTTATTGTTGTGGCTCCCCTCCCATGCCCACATTACAATCGGATCCTTTATAAATAACCCTCCTCCATGTTTCTTTATTTGACGACACCATTTGTTCCCTATTGGGCCCTCGCTGACACACTATCTCATCACTCTTTTCAGCAACAAACTAAGTTCAAAATAAATCAGCTGTAGGTATCTTTTGTTGGAGCGTCTTGCTTGATGCTGATGTTAGAAAGAATGTCTGCACGACCTCCCTGTAAAAACAGCTCTTTTAGGCTCCAGCATACAACATACCGTATCAAGAGGGACAGGCAGCCCCGACTGGACAGCTCAGTAGGTTGGAGTGCTGTCCTGTGCACCAGAAGGTGGTGAGTTCTGCTCCGGCTCAGGGCACATATCCGGTTGTGGCTTTGATCCCAGGTCTGGGAGCATACAGGAGGCAGCCCATTGGTGCTTCTCTCTCACATCAGTGTTAGTTTAGTTCTGGAGCATGTGTGATCCAACTTAATTACACATAGCCCTCTCTTTCCATCCAGGCTGGATCATGTATCATAGGATCATCCTGAGCACCATGGGGAAAAGCTAAGAAAGCCTTTTATTCTTGGTATTTGCCGGGAGCCAGTCCATCCTTGCTGTTTCAAGGGACCTGGCATATATGGCATACTTTTCTTAATATGTTTGCTCACCTTCTTGGCGCTGTGTTTTAACCAAAGTCACCTCTCCGAGAAAGGTTGAATCCCCAGGTAGGGATTTTCCCCTGAAGTTAGGGAGGGAATAAAACCCCTCAACTAAGTGCCAGGCGGGTAATTAATCCCTTTAACTACGAACAATCATGCTTAAACTACATAATCTTTTCTCCCTGGAATGGAGATAAGAAACGCCCTGACCTTTGTAATAGAGATTGATAGGATTGAATCAACTGGTATAAATACACTTGTAACAAGACAGAAACACTCAGAGCTTAGAACAGAATCAAGAAGACAGAACTCAGGAGACAGAATTCAGACGACAGAACCTACACGGAGCCTAGAGACAGAAGAACTTCGCTGGCGAGAGCATGCCAGAGGATCCTGGACCGGGACTGGCCTCGGAGCCTAGAGACAGAGCCTAGCGGGAGAACATGGCAAGGGATCCTGGACTGAACCTGACTACAGAGATTGGCAGGAGAACCTGACTGGAACCTGGACACTGAACCTGACTGGAGAGCCTGGACAGAACCTGGCTGGAGAACCTAGCGAGGGAACATGGCTACAGAACCTCGCTGGAGATCCGAAGCAGAACCTCTCTGGAGATCCGGGCTGGAGATCCTGGCTAGGCTGCTGATCAACTGAACGCTGTCTCCCTGTCATTCCTTCTTCGCCGACTCCGTCCACACCTTTGGGGACCCCTGGACCTGCTGGGGCTGGACCCCGGCAGGTAGTCATTGTATTGCTGTGTGTCCTTCAGCAAGGATAGCTAGCCTCTAGAACCCATAGTTGACTTAGGAAGAATATCACCATAATAGAGTGAACTTGTTGGATTTTTTGCAAAGTTTGTCGGGATCTTTGGGGCTCAGTTTCCTCATCTTGGAAACAATGATAATAATAGTGCCTATGAGAATGAAATGACTTGGTTATGGGTGGAGCACACAGAGGAAGTTAGTAGCTACCATCCACGTAACATAATGTTGCTCGGTTGCTAAATCTGAGTGTGAGATGCTCTTCCTACTGGATTTAGGGGCAAAACAGCCATAGGCTTATCATCCAGACCAGGCACTTGAAAAACACCCACATTTCTTTATCATATGGGTTACGTACACCCAAATGCACCCATTTTATGTCTACAGTCAACAAGTTTATACAAATCTGTATAAACATTCATGCAGTCAAAACACCATCTCTCTCAAATATAGATGATCCCCACCATTCCCAATGGCTACTCTGTGCTTCTTTGCTGTTAGCTTCTACACACAATTAGCCCAAAGCAATTCCGGGCTGCTTCCTGTCATCGTAGATTCATTTTACAAAGGATTTGTGAAATACAGCTTATTTTGTAAATAGTCCCAGATGGACCTTCAGTTAGGAAATAAAATGCAGTTCCACCCAAAGGAACATCAGATTTCTTATTGTTCTTCCCACCATCGGGCAGTCACAGTTGCCGAAAATACCATTTTTTGAATAGGCACAACCATAAGGATATTTTAACCTTATCTTTCGCCTAATTTGTAGTCTCTTTTAATACTTAATGGTGACGCAAGGCATTAGTATACAATACACTGCAGAGAACATACCATCTTTTTTCTTCTCAGTAAGTTGGATTTTGAAATTTGGTTTAATATTTTGATTATTACAGAAAGAGATGGTGGGAAGACACATTTTGCCTCTGGTTTGCCTAACTCCACAGAATGTATGGTGACTTCGGCCTGACAATTCTCAGCCTCCAAAGACAGACAGACACAGATACACACACACACACACACACACACACACACACACACACACACACACAAACAAACAAACACACACACACACACACTCCAAAATAGAAAGAAAACACCTTTTTTATATTGAGGGAAGAAATGGCTACTTGCTTTCAGAGAGGATTCCTAAACCTGGGCCCTATTTATGTTTTGACCAGATAATTCTTTGCTGGGGACAGGGACTGGTTGCTCTGAGCACTCAGGACCCTTAGCAGCAGGCATGACCTCCACCCACTAGAGGTCAGTAGCAGCCCCCATCCAGCCTTGCTAATCAAAACACTCTCCAGACACTGTCAAAGGTCCCCTGCAGGGCAAAATCACCCCCATGGAGAATCACTTCTGCAGAGGGTCCTGGGATGTGTAGGAAGTATTATTCTCCTGTTAAGATGGCAGGAAGCTAGCCATTGACCTACAAGATTCTCCTGTAGCTTAAATTAGTTTTGCATTAATATTCTTAGATGTTGCCCTTGCTGGTTTGGCTCAGTGGATAGAGCATCGGCCTGAGGACTGAAAGGTCCGGGGTTCAATTCTGGTCAAGGGCACATGCCCAGAGGATTGTGGGCTCCATCCCCACGGGGGGGCATGCAGGAGGCAGCCGATCGATGATTCTTTCTCATCGTTGATGTTTCTATCTCTCTCCCTCTCCCTTCCTCTCTGAAAACAATAAAAAAATTCTTAGATGTTAACATTATATGTTGACATCCTTTGCATACTAACATACTAGCGTCATGCTAACCAATACAATGTCAGTATGTACTGTGGGATGACAGGCAAAGCAGGAATCATGGGATTGGTTATGATTATCTTTTTCATTAGAGTAGGCTGTTATGGACAGATTTACTACCTCCCCCTAAACTAATTAGGGAAAGCTTCCAAGGGACAGAGACTTTTTTCCCTCTTGAAGCAATGACGCGCAATAAAACCATCATAGGTTATATTAAATTTTGATTTGTATGTGAACCAGCTCGTGTGCCTGAAACATCCAAATCATGAAACCACGTGGTCCTGCTTCCTCCGTAGAGGAGCCGTCAGAGCAGATTTCCAGGGAATGGGCCCAGTCTGTACAAAGGTAACTGATCCGAGAGTGGCCCTGCGAAGCATGGGGAGAAACAAACAAATGAGCAATCCATCAAAACTTTGTGAGCAAAGGAAGCCCTCCTCCGGGTCACAGAAGTGTGTCTCAGCAGTTTATATTTAGGGAATTGTTCGGAACACTGCTCCTGGCTTCAGATCAGTACAGATTAGAACGACCTTTCACTATAAGAACGAAACAACCCAGATTGTTCACACCCTCCAAAATACACACACATGCCAATAAGACACATTTCCAGTTTAAAGTCCTCTAATTCATCCCCGTTTCTCCACTTACTCTCAGAGTCCACATTATTTTAGCCCGAGAGATAGGACCTTAGCACACTTCTCACTCTTTTGAGTTCCACGCAGGTAGGCTAAGTGGAAAGCTTACCTATGTTTTATCAACTGAACTAGAAGCCCAGTGCACAGAATTCATGCACTGGTAGGTCCCTAGGCCTGGCCGGCAATCAGTGCCAATCTGTGGGGCGACCGGCAGGGCGATTGGGGGGGGGGGCACTGGCACCTGCATTGGCTGGCCTGGGACCTGCAGTCTGGGGGCAGCTCCTGTGTTGAGGGTCTGCCCCCTGGTGATCAGTGCGCATCATAGCAACCGGTCATTCCACAGGTCATTCTGCCATTCGGTCGATTTGCATATTAGTCTTTCATTATATAGTGAAATGAAAGGGCAAAGTACTTTTCTCAACAAGGTGGCTAAGAAAAGTACTTTGCCCTTTGACTCTGTTGACCACTCATGTTTGCCATCTGCTCTTTGCAAGTAAGAATCTACTCATCTTATGATGCTATTGTCATAGCTGCCATCTCAGGATACGTGGAGAGCAGAGGTGTTCACACCATTGATTTAACATCGTTTTTAATAAGTTCTTTTCAGCTTAAATCTGCATCATTTTCTTCACTTGCCATTTGGAAGAGAGTTAAATTTCCTGACTATTTTTCTTTAAATTCTGATAATATTCTATTTACAAAAATAATTTTAAGAGCATTTCAAACTTCCAGCTCTAGGCACACATACCCACCACACACACACACAAACACACACACACACACACACACACACACACACACACTTCAGTTCAATAGCCTATTCTCCCTACTCAATGCTTTTTCTTATTTACATTACTTTTCAAAATTAAATTCAGTGATTAAAGGATAAGAGATGCATTCATGGGTCTATTAATTATTCACTTTTTTCAGGAATTCAAAGCATTGGCTTTTCTCTTAAAAGCACACTTAGTCTTACATATAACGTACTTATATCAATTATTACGAACCAAAATTTTCAAAGACAACAAACTCACTTTTGCATTCTCTCAATTTATAAACTGTCAGGATTAAGATTTTTTTTCTGAAAATATGGAATTTTATACTAAAATGTTTTCTGACTGGGACAGTTTCCATTCATAGACTGTTAATAAGGACCCCATCTTGCAGTAAGGAGCAGAATGCCCCTTTAGACAAACATCTAAAATTTTAGTAAGTTCAGATGGAAAAAAAATACGTATTTCAAGTGACAGTTCATTATTTACAGCTTCCTTGGACAGACCTACAAAGTGGGGTTTACTACAGCCTTAAAAATCTATATTTAAGGAGAGAAAGTGTGTGAAGGGGGGTGCTGGGGACTGGGGAAGGTCAGAGGTCAGGGAACTAGAGGAAAGTTGTATCGGGTTTATGAAGTATATGAGTTGAATACATTTTAAATATTATTTTAGAAAGTTGTCTCCATATAATAAATGCTATTTTCTGACATTTAGGTGTGTTGTGCTTTGAATACATTTTAGGGGCCATGCTGATGCACACAATAGCAAAAAGAATAATTCTGAGATCAACAGTATGGCTCAAGTGGTTGAAAACCCTAACAGTTGAAAGAAGATCTCCAATCTCACATTATATAAATTCTCCATCAGAGAGGAATGAACTTTTCTTTACTAAATAATTATAAAAGTGAAGCTTCCCTTCTTTTTGGCATGGCTTATTTCATTTTACTTTAATTATCCCTTTTTTAATTCAAGATATGATCATGAATTATGAAGAAAAGAAGGAAGAATCAAATTAAGGGAGAGAAAAATAAAACAGAAATCCTACAGATTTCATCTTTGTTCATTAGACTTGGGAGAATTTTAAGAATTTCAAAAGTGGACTGGGTCTATAAAACAAACATAAATGTATTTAAAAGCTTTACTGGGTGATGGCAAAGGACAGAAGAGGTTGTTATTACAATAAAAGTATGTTAAGGAAGCATTTTATTATTATATCAAATTAGATAAATGAGGGCCGAGTTGGAAATTACAGAAGATTAAAAATATCTACCATATCTATTCCTCTCTAGATGGACATTTAGATTGCTTCCCTATCTTGGCTTACCAATATAATAAAAGCCTAATAATAAGTGTCCGGTTGTCAGGTCATCTGGTTGGCCATTCAACCAATCAAAGCATAATATGCTAATGATATGCTAAGGCTGCTCAACTGCTCACTATAACGTGCATTGGCCACCAGGGGGCAGACAGTTTACCAGTCTACCAGTCGCTATGATGTGCACTGACCACCAGGGGGCAGATGCTCCGACTGGTAGGTTAGCTTGCTGCTGTGGCCTGGCTGATCAGGACAGAGTGAGACAGGCCAAACACGCCCTGGAGCCCGGCTGTGGTCCCTCCCCTGCCCCCATCGTGCACCAGTGGGGTTCCTTGGCCTTACCTGCACCCTCTCACAATCTGGGACCCGTTGGGGGATGTCAGAGAGCCAGTTTTGGCCTGATCCTGCAGGGACCAGGCCAAGGGACCCCACTGGTGCACTAATTCGTGCACTGGGCCTCTAGTCATAAATAATGCTGCAATGACATAAGGGTGCATATGGTGCATACATCTTTTAAAATTAGTGTTTTGACTTACTTTGGATAAATGTCCAGAGTGGAATTGCTAGGTCATATGGTAGTTCTATTTTTAATTTTTGAGATTACTCCCTACTGCCTTCCACAGTAGCTATACCAATTTATGTTCCCACCAACAGTGCACAAGAGTTCCCTTTTCTCTCCAGCCTTACCAACACTTGCTATTTGTTCATTTATTTGATGATAGCCATTCTGACAGGTAATATCTCGTTGTGGTTTTAATTTGTATTTTCCGGATGATTAATGACTTTGAGCACCTTTTTATCTATTCATCATCTTTATGTCCTCTTTGGAGAAATGTCTATTCAAGTCCTCTGCCCATTCTTTTAATTGGATTATTTTTTTGGTGTTAAGTTTTGTGACTTATAGATTTTAGATTTTATACCTTCAGCAGATATATCAGTAGTAAATCTGTTCTTCCATTCAGTAGGTTGTCTTTTTTGTTTTGTTGATGGTTTCCTACACTGTGCAAAAATGTTTTTAGTTTGATGTAGTTCTATTTGCTTATCTTTTCTTTTGTTTTTACTTGCCCAAGGAGCATATTAGAAAAAATATTGCTAAGAGTGATATCAAAGAATTTTCTGTCTATGTTTTCTTATAGGAGTTTTATGGTTTCCAGTCTTTCATTTAAGCCTCTAATCCATTTTGAGTTTACTTTTGTACATGGTGCAAGAAAATGGTCTAGCTTCAAGGTTTTTTTTTTTTTTTTTTGCACATATTTTTCCAGTTTTCCCAATGCAATTTATTGAAGAGATGAATGCATAAAGATGTGGTGCATATATACTATAGTGTATTTTCCATAAAATATAATAAATCCTAACCATTTGCAACAGCATGGACAGACATAGAGGATATTATGCTAAGAGAAGTAAGTCAGACAGAGAAAGACAAATAGCATATAATTTCACTTATATGTGAAATCTAGAAAACAATATATGAAAAAAAAAATTGATGGTTGCCAAGTGGAAGGGAGTTAGGGAAATGGGTAAAAAAGTGAAAGGGATTAAGAAGTACAAATTGCCAGTTATGAAGATAGCCATGGGAGTGTAAAGTACAGCATAGGGAATACAGTCAATAATATAGTCATAACTATGTATGATGCCAGATGGGTATTAGATTTACTGGGGTGATCACTTCACAAGGCATATAAATGTCTAATCACTATATTGTACACCTGAGACTAATGTACTATTGTTGCCAACTGTAATTGAAAAACAAAAATATAAAACATCTGCCATATAGGAAACGTTCATTAATAAATTTTTATCTCTCCTAGTACCTATGAATGAGAAGCACGAACTCTACCATGGAAAATCAGGTATAGGAAGACACAGCTGCTGGCTTGAATGTTTGAGGAAAAGTTCGTGGAGGCCCTGTGTGGGCCTTGATCATAGGGATTGCGAATCATAGAGAAAAGGTAACAGGAAAGTTTTAGAATGTGTCAGGCAAGAAGGGAAGAAGGATAAAACAGCAAAGGAATTCATAGGCATTCTAAGGAAACTCTGTTCTGTTTAAGAAGATATTAAACTCAAATTTAGTACCTGGCTTATGTCATAACCTGTTCACGATAAGAGGAACTCTTTAAAATTAAACCTTCTAAGCTTAGAGCTTGCAGATGTGGGGAAAAAATGTAACAGGACGATATTTTAAATTCCCTTTTGGCTAACCTTACACACTTATAGCCAATATATAAAAAAAAGAAATAAAAAAAAATCTTGTCGTGTTATGACTTAGGGTGAAAGATTTATCCCCGTGTTCTCCTTGCCAACAGGGAGTTCCTCCTGGTGCCACACATTCTGTATGGCTGTGATGCATGCGGAGAATGAAAAGGCAAGTCTGTGGCTTAGTGACTAAGGTTTACACCAATCTGGACTTCATGATACCACAGGAGCTACTGTAAAAATGACAATAGTGTTGTATCCATGTAAAGACCTTCTACTCTGGTCCTCTGGAACAGAAACGTGTCCCAGTTAAATGGAACTAACTGTTAAAACCTAGCATCTTTGAATGAAGTGTTAACCAGCACTGATAATGAGGAAATTTAATTAAAAATATCACTTTTGAAGTAGAAAAATATTTTAAAGAGGACCTATATTAGTTTCTACTATGTAGTACCATCTATGGACAATGGAAAATAGCTTATGGACTTGGACTTTAATTAACTCTTTTTATATGCAAGTAACTAGTCACAAGAGCCCAGTGCCAGATAGGCCAGAAGTTAAAACAAGGGAAATTACTCTTGTGAAAAATTTAACACCTGGAAAATAGATACTATTAAATAAAAGATTTTTTTTAGGAGACGTAAAATCCTAACCAACATTGTGGTGATTCTACTTGGAGAGAAGAATAATATATTGACTTTCTACAAACTCTGAGAACAGGAATGCCGGGAATATTGGTTGGGAGGAAAAGAATTCAAAATTCTTCACACTAATTAGGCATACACTAGATACGTATTAAAATAATATTTCCCCAAAGCAATTTGTGGTTTGACCTTCCAATTAAATCACAGCTTTCTCAAGATATCCTACCCACATATATTATTTAAAATTTTACTCTAAAATTGGTTAATATGATTCAAGAATTATTCAGTAATCAATAACTGCAACATTAAAAATTGTGTTCTTTATAACTTTCATTTCTCCAAATTGCCATCACATTATTACATTATATTTCACTTTCATTGATATACTGAGATTCAGTTAGATTAAGACAGTTATATTCTACAATTACCTGTGTTAGGCAGGAACTTGGGGGTATAAATATTCAAATCAACTTTAGTTAGTTTAGGTATAGGACAGGGGTGGGCAAACTTTTTGATCTGAGGGCCACAATGGGTTCTTAAACTGGACCAGAGGGCTGGAACAAAAGCATGGATGGAGTGTTTGTGTGAACTAATATAAATTCAAAGTAAACATCATTACATAAAAGGGTACGGTCTTTTTTTATTTTTTTTTAGTTTTATTCATTTCAAATGGGTCGGATCCGGCCCGAGGGCCGTAGTTTGCCCACAGCTGGTATAGGAGGAGGAATTTCTTAAGAATATAGCAGTGTGCCTGGCTGGTGTGGTTCAGTGGTTGAGCATTGACCCATGAACCAAAGGGTCCTGGTTCGATTCCCAGTCAGAGGGTTACAGGTTTGATCCCCAGTAGGGGGCATGCAGGAGGCAGCCAATCAACTATTCTCTCTTATCATTGACGTTTCTCTCTCTCCCCCTCTCCCTTCTTCTCTGAAATCAACAATAACAACAACAACAAAAAATACAGCAGAATCTCAGTAATTGGGGCTAGAATGTAGGCAATAATGGAACCAAGAAATGAAAACCTTAAGGAACCTGGGTCGAGATGGAGATGTTTGTAATCTCTCTGGAGATATCCTTCATTCTGACCTGTCCACGGATGGGTGTTCCTTGCTGATAGTGAGTTGGGGTGAGATGGTCATGTGAACCTCGGAAACCTTCTGTCTCTCACCCACAGAGCAGCCCAGGCTGGTGAGAACCTCTTAGCCACAATTTCAAGCTCCAGGGAAAGAGGATTTGATTGTCTCCACTTCTCCCAAGTGCTTACCCTCATTCATTCAACTATGTTCAAACTTGGCTGCTGGGGACACATTCCAATGGGTGACGTGGGCAGGAAAAAAAGAAGTCATTTTGTGCTGAGCAAACATCACCAACAGTGACTCTCAACTTCACAAGTTTTTTTTTTGTTGTTTTTTAAATGACTCAACTCAGTGGGGATGGACATGTGAGTTGAAAAAGAAACAGGAATGAAGTCAATTGTCCAAGAGTAAATAAGATCTTGTTCATTCTCTTGAGTATGTAGATTATTCTTTTTTAAATTTTATTTTTCAAATACAGTTGGCATTCAATTTTCTCCTGTATTAGTTTCATGTGTACAGCATAGTGGTCAGGCACTGAATTTTATCCTAATGCAGTGAGTTTTATGCTTGGAAGTCTTTTTTATTAATAGTTCTCTGCAACAAAAATATGTATTGAAAAAGGACTTTTTAAAGTTCCCCATGACCGTATGACTCTGATTATAAAAATAAAGTTTCTTCTGGGTGGACTTTTTAAAAATCCCAAGCACTATTCGTGATCGTAGAAATGTTTAGCATTTAGAGGTAGTAGGAGTTGTTAAGTTCCTTTTTTAATTAGAAATATGACTCAAGCATTTAAACCATTGATTAGAATCCCACGCATGGTGGCAGGGTTCATTGTCATCTATGTTCTTGCCAGGATAGCTTCAGCTTCAAGATCTCCCTTTGTGAATGGGAGAAATACACAAGATTATACCTGATCTTAGGTCAATTACTGCTCCTGTTTTTGTCCAAAGGGTTGATATTTCAATATTGTACAAATTGACTTTTTATATGTGGACATGGAAGCTCTGTCGCCCTCCCTTCCTCCCTCATTTGTGTGCAAATGTATGTGCTCTGTGGTTGCAGAGGAGGAATATAGTGGTCCTTACAGAGATTTATTATGAAATAATATTTATCATGGCATTAGCGGCAGGTGACCGGGTAGGGTTGTTCTTATTACCACTACATAATTCAATTTCCTTTGGATTTTAATATAAATCTGGACTTTCTAGCCTCTAACTGGTTTTTTAAAACATAAGTTTGGATAGCTTGCTACTTCTTCAAGAAATGAAAAAACAAAACTCTTTGGCAGAAAATTTAAATTTCCAAATCCTGAAAATGCAATCCTGAGGCTCCCTACTGAAGACCAGCTTTTCCAAGGGGTTTTAGAGTGTTCAGTGAATCCCCATTTGCTTTCCGAAACGAGGCAGGATTCCATATTGCTTGCAGGAAGAGAGGATGAGAATGGTTTTAAAATCTCCAGATCGTGAGAGAGGATTGGGAAGGATCGTCCTGTCAATGGCCGCGTGCTTCTGAAATGACACAGCAGACAGGAGCACATTCATTTGGAAAGTCCTCCATTCACCCCTTCCCTCGGGTCCCAAGGTGTTTAAATAACTTTATGGAGGAAGCAGGAAACAGCCGTGGTAAAATCGTGGATTTTATGTCTCACTCGTCAGGGGGAGCTGCCAAAATGAAAGCATTATAAGCCTGTGACTACGTGAGGTTAACGTGTGCAAACCTGAGCTCCTTTGGATGAGGCCTGTAACATGCTGCTTGTTGGTATCATTCCACCCACAGAGGATGAGTGCAAATGAGTTACCGCTTTGATGTTTTTAGCATAACTCCTGGCTGGAGTTATCATTGAACTAAGCAAATAGAAGACTCCAGTCCCAGGGTCTGGTCAGTAGCTTATGTTCCCAGGCCTATTCTGCTCATTAGATGTACATTGAACACATTTAATATACTCTCAATGTCTGTAGGTGGATGGGGTACAACAACTTAGTACACGGAGAAGAGAAATTGTTCTAAATAAAGTAATACATCTTGAGATGGTTTAGGTTTTAAGAACCGTATCAGGATGGATAGATAGATAGATAGATAGATAGATAATATACAGATAAGCTATAGATAATGTATAGACACATATAGCAAAAACAGAGAGAGATATAAATATATGTATCTATATACATGTGCATCTGTTATGTGTGTATACACGCGCGCACACACACACACACACACACACAACACATCAATGGTTTTTGGAGAAGTTCACGTCACTATAAAATAGGTGATCACTCTAAAACTAGTCAGGCCCCAATCGCGATAGGGACAAGTTTAGCTGCCTACAACCTTAAATTGTCTTTCTGAAAACAATACCCCAACCAGTGGAACCAATATACCAGACCACCCTCGGTGTAATTAGGTAGTCAGGAAAGAACAGCATTCGGTGTGTGAGGCAGTTGAAGAAGACATCACCAAAATTCAGACTTTTGTGAGATGGATGCAGAGTCACGGCATTTTAGTAGTAAAAGAAAATTTGTCCGTTGTACCAAATTTAGAGACGCTGATTTATTTAACCAAAATCAGAGAGCTGGTGAAGAACAGAGCCAAGTTTGGATTCTGTTTCCGCTCCAATTCCAGGGTTGTTTCTGCAGAACCAGGTTGGACTTTGATGTCTGGTGCTCTCTGCCACAAGAGAGGCAATGCTTCAAGGAGAAAACAAATCATATTTCTTACTATTAAGATTTAATAGGCATTGGAGGAAACTGATTCAGTTCTCAAACTTATGAAGTTCTCAGACTTACCAGTACTTGGGCATATACACAATATAAGATATGTATTAGCAAGATCAAGGAAAATGAACATCTTACCTGAGATTATAACCTTTTTTACATTATTTTCTTTTACCTTCTAGTCATGATCAGTACTTAGAATTGAAATATGAATCTAGTAATTAGTGTGGTTGAGTGAGTTAATTCAAAGGAAAAGTGGCGAGAGTGCAGATAACTAACCAAGAGAAAAATGGAAAAAAATAATTTCTACTAGACTAAGTTGGTTTGGAATTTATCCCAGGAAAACTAACATGCATTTTCTCCTCTTCATTCCTTCTTCCTTGTAACACTTAGAAAATGCTGCAAAAATATATATACAATAGTTATCTAAAGAAAGACGCTGGGATTACAGCCTAAGAAAACTACCAAAAGTACATTTGCAAACATAAATCAACACAAGGCTTGTGAAAACACAAGAATAGGGCTGCATTCTTGGGCATCAAACCAGAGGGGTGTTGGTCGCTTTAGAAGCCATTTCTCCATTATGTCTCTTGAGTGACCCATGATCCCAGAATTGCACTTTTAAACACCAGTGTCTAATGTAATGAAATCGGGCAATTGCACATAGAACATGTGTATGGAAAGGAAAGACCGAAAGTGGTAGAATAAAGAAATATAGCCTGGACTAATAGAAAATACTGTTAAGTGCAAACTGTAATTGAAAAATAAAATTTAAAAAAAGAAAAAAAAACTAGCATCTATGAGTACATATTATAACTCAGCTACGGTTTTAATTTTACAGAGGGGATGTTTTCTCCAGAGTTCATATAGCAGGAAGTTGTAATGCCAAGATTCAAACCTAAGTTCATTTGAGTCAAAAGTATACGATCTTTTCACTACCCTCTGCTGTGATTTATCTCCACCACCCCCACCCCCCACATTCTTCTCGTTATCTATCTATCTATCTATCTATCTATCTATCTATCTATCTATCTATCTATCTTTTCAGGCTTGGAATGATGAGTAGATATTTGAAAAGGACTTATTTTATACACTGTTATGACAGTGTCTGGAACCAAGTTAGCAGACATGGCCTCTATTTTTATGGAGCTTACTTTCTCATGGGGGAACTAAGCCAAAAAATAAAAGTAAATAGATGATTTTGGAACATGACAAGCACCTTGACAATATAATGCCTTGAGCTAGAAAACTACTTCCAAAGATGGGGTTGATGGCACTTTATAGAGAGTTATAGAGAGAGAGTGTCTGAAGAAATAACATTTGGGCTGAACTTGAAGATCATTAAAGAACCAGCCATGGCAAGAGCTAGCAGAACATTCTCAGCAGAAGGAATGGCAGTGCAAAGGCCTGAGGCAAAAACCATTTTGCTGGAGCAGAGAATGGAAGGAGATTGACAAGGATAGGGTGTCGGCCAAAGAAACGGATGTCAGGGCCGCTGGGGGCATATGGTTCGGCAACCAACAGAAGCACCGGAAAATAATGATACAAACCATAAGCTTTGTCACAGGTCGGGTTCTCTTTTGACCTTTCCCAGGCAGTAAAATGAGTTTCATAAAAGCCGTGTAGCCAAAGTGTCAGCAACGTCTACTAGAAAATGACTCAGAGCACATCTGCAGACACAGATATAACTTAGAAAACTTACACATGCAGCATCCCAGAGCATTGGGGAGGACAAGGAATGGAGTGACTGGGGGTGAAGGAGTGTGAGAACCCACAATTCTCTCTTATTTATATGTCTCACCTTCTTATTACCAGACCTGAGGCCCTGAACCTAACTGTCCCCTATACCTGGGCTCCTGAGCATTAAAGAGAAAAAACCAAGATGATATAGAAAAATGTTAGTTACATGCAAACAAGTGGTTAGAATAAGATGGCACTTGGAGACATTGTAGAAAATAGGTCTACCTTTCATCTAGCGCCAGTATTCCACCTTTGTGTGGAAATTACCGAAAAATCGGTACAGCGGTCTGGTAGGGTTAACCAGGCACAATAAGGGAACAAGAACACATTTTTTGTTTGGCTTTCTTAGAAATGTTTCTGATTTTATGAGCTGTAAATTCAATGTCCCAGGATTCAGTTTTCCTAAAGAAAGTAGCATTCTATTGTTGTTCAATCTTGCTGAAAAACATGTTTTCAATGAAAAGAGAGCGTGTGAGCTCTTTCATTATGTATGTATATGTTTCAGGGCTAATCTGAAATAATTAGTCCTCCCCTTAAAACTTGACATCAACCTGCCAGTCTATTAGCAATTAATTGCCTAGGCTAACACTTAATCCTAGGTGAATACCTCAATTCTATTTTCGGTTTTTGTTTTAGCAAGCTAGTCTCTGATGACAATATAACAAATCGATAGTAGGTTTTAAAGAAGTTGAAAGCAGAACGAGAAGCATCTTAGATGGTTTAGGTGAAGAGTTGCATGAAACACATTTCAGGAAACAAAGGTAGAGCATGAAGTCAGAGGATGCTTAAAATGGTGGTGGGGGCGGAATGTATAAGAGGTTAGAGGATATGTAGGCACCATTTATTAAAGAGACATTCTTTCCCACATAGATTTGAGATGCTACCTTTATTATGCATTATTTCCACATGTATTGGAGTCCGTTTCTGAGCATTCTATCCTGTCACACTGGTCTATTTGTCTGTTCATGTACCAATACCACAACTTTTAATTATGAAAGCTTTATTGTATATCTGATTAGAACCAATTTCCCTGGTCATTTTTTGTTCTGCTTTGTGTATTTTTTCCTAGATAGTTTTACGGGATTGTTTATCTAAGTAAACTTTATTATCAGCTTGTCTAAGTCCATAAATAGCTAATTTAACATTTTCATTGAGATTGAGTAGAATTCATAAGTTATTTTAGGGCGTTCTGGCATCCTTGTAATAGTCAATCCTTCAAGGAACAGGGACTGAATACTTTTCCATTTATTTAAGTCTACTTTTATGTCTTCCAGTAATGTTTAAAATTTTTTCACATATAGATCTTGCATATGTTTTGTTTCATTTATTCTAAGTATTTAATCTTCATTGATACAATTTTATTATCTTTTAAATGTATAAGCATTTTCCATATTGTTACAGGTGTACATAATAATCACTTAGATAGTTTTGCAATATTTCCCTGAAATTATGTGGTTCTAATTTAAAGAATTTCACTTCCTCTGACTATTCCTATTATATATCAGGCTGCATTAAGCCACCTCATATATCTCTTTATTACTTTAGAATCATTTCCCAGAAATGTGCTTTTTATTTCTTTAAATGCATTTTAAAATGTATTTCTCAAATGGTTGAATCAATTTATAGTGTCAACAGCATTAAATAAATTTACCAGCTTCATTGCATTCCTTTTTTAAATTAAGATTAATCAGGAGTAAATTTTAAATTCAGTTACTTTGAGAGGGGCAAAATATCATTTTCTTTTAATTTTGAATAGTTTGATATATCAAATTGCTAATAAAACTATGAATTTTACCTGGTCTAGCTTAGATTATTTGTTTATTAACTGTCTAGTTCTCATAAAGGTTTTATTGCATAATTTCAGAAGACTAGCAAATGTGTACAATTTACCTATTGTCATGGTGCTAAAAGCTTGATATTCTTCCAGAGACATAAAAGCAGCCCCTTCATTTAAAATACGTGCTCTTAGATACATGTTTTATATTTATATTGTAAATATGTGTTTCCAGTTTCAAACTGAAATATAGACTGCATTCTTAACTCTTATCAACAGCAAATGCCCAGCCTTATCTTTGGGTTACCTCTTTCCTGCTCCTACTGGAAACTCGTTCAAAAAAAATAATCATGTTGACCTGATTAACATGAATTATTTCACTTTATTCTGAATTCGGGTTCCCTTTTCAGCCAACTGCCACTGTATTCAAGATAAACAGTGTTTACTCATTTATCATCCTGTGTGGAATCTAACCCATAGATTAGAATGTAAACAGCCTGACCAAGTTCTTTTTTTTTTTAATTAAATCTTTATTGTTCAGATTATTACATTTGTTCCTTTTTTTTTTCCCCCCATAACTCCCCTCCTCCCAGTTCCCGCCCCACCCTCGGCCCTCACTCCCCACCCACTGTCCTCATCCATAGGTGCACGATTTTTGTCCAGTCTCTTCCCACATCTCCCATACCCCTTTCCCCCCCAAGAATAGTCAGTCCATTCCCTTTCTATGTCCCTGATTCTATTATAGTCAACAGTTCATTCTGTTCATCAGATTATTTATTCACTTGATTCTTAGATTCACTTGTTGATAGATGCATATTTGTTGTTCATAATTTGTATCTTTACCTTTTTCTTCCTCTTCCTCTTCTTAAAGGATACCTTTCAGCATTTCATATAATCCTGGTTTGGTGGTGATGAACTCCTTTAGCTTTTCCTTATCTGTGAAGCTCTTTATCTGACCTTCAATTCTGAATGATAGCTTTGCTGGATAAAGTAATCTTGGTTGTAGGTTCTTGGTATTCATCACTTTGAATATTTCTTGCCACTCCCTTCTGACCTGCAAAGTTTCTGTTGAGAAATCAGCTGACAGTCGTATGGGTATTTCCTTGTAGGTAACTGAGTTTCTTTCTCTTGCTGTTTTTAAGATTCTCTCTTTATCTTTTGCTCTTGGCATTTTAATTATGATGTGTCTTGGTGTGGTCCTCTTTGGATTCCTTTTGTTTGGGGTTCTCCGCGCTTCTTGGACCTGTAAGTCCATTTCTTTCACCAGGTGGGGGAAGTTTTCTGTCATTATTTCTTCAAATAGGTTTTCAATATCTTGCTCTCTCTCATCTTCTGGCACCCCTATAATTCTGATGTTGGTACGCTTGAAGCTGTCCCAGAGGCTCCTTACACTATCCTCGCATTTTTGGATTCTTTTTTCATTTTGCTTTTCCGGTTGGATGTTTTTTGCTTCCTCGCATTTCAAATCATTGACTTGATTCTTGTGCTCCTCTGGTCTGCTGTCGGGCGTCTGTATAATATTCGTTATTTCAGTCCGTGTGTGCTTAATTTCTAGTTGGTTCCCCAATATAAGATCGAGGGTCTTATTAGTTTTCGTGTAGATCTCATTAAGTTTATTGGCAGCTTCTAAACAGTTCTTGAGAGACCTTAAAAGTGTGGTTCTGAACTCTATTTCTTCCATTGACAATTTTGTCCTGTTTCTTTGTCTCCGCATTTTGTTATGCTTCCTTGGTGCACCCCCTAGTGGTCTTTGTTCGCAGTCTTATAGATAAATCTTGATTGTTGTAGCTAATTCCAGGGAGGGTTTGACCTCCAGGCCAAGTGGCTATGAGAATCAGCTGTGTCAGCAGTGAGAGAACTTCTGTCCTCTAGGGAGGTGCTAATCTAGCCTTTGCCTGAGCCTATCCGGCAAATGCCTCTGTGCAGGGCTTGGGCGGGGCGGGTCGCACAGGATCAACAGGGTGGGCCGGAGAGAGCAGTTATGGCGGCTCTCAGTCCTGTCCCAAGGGGCTCTGCCTCTCTGAGTCCCAGCACCCGCTGCAAAGCTCGGAGAGAAAGCTGCACTCGCTCTGACCGAAGCCAGACAGTCCCGCTTCTCCCGTTTGAGTCTGGGTCCCTAAAGACTCCCCCGGATCTGGTGCTCAGAGTCTGCGACTCCCTCCCGATTGAAAACAACAACCGCGCCCTCCACCGCCAGCCCGCTCCGCGCACTCTGCACCTCAGAATTTGACTTCAGCACTGCGCCTCCTCTGAGTGTCCCTGTGCGTTTCTCTTTCCTCCTAGTTGTAGGACTTCCACTCAGCCAGCGTTCCTGTGGTTCTGGGTGATGTCCCTTCCGTTTTTTGGTTTCACTTTTGAAGTAGTTGTTCAAAGCAGCAAACTCCGGCGTTAACCTATGCCGCCATCTTGGTTCTCTCCTCCTGACCAAGTTCTTGATTACACACCTGACTACTTAATGAAATTATGGTAAGTTCTGAAATGTCCCATTTCTTCTTTACTGCTGAGCATGTCATGCTAATTGTTGGCCAGTCTCTGTGCCTTGGTCTAAAGGTCCTCAGCCCTATTAAAATAAACTGTGATAGAGCTAATGCAGCTTTATCTCTATACCTAAACTAGACTTTGCCTCACACCATTCCTTATGCACACTCACTCCTACTAGGAAAAATGAACTCTTTTGGAAAATCATGGTATTTCTGAACTGAACCGTACGTATTTTTCATCCCAAAGGATTGAAAATATCATCTCTTCAAACTGACGTTTTTCAATCAACCACACTGGTAAGTCAAGATTTTTCTGTTGTCCACACAGTTGTGCGTTTCTGTTGAAACTATGTATATGAGAGAGAGAGAGAGAAAGGGAGGGAGAGGGAGGGAGGACTGGCTCACAGGAAACATCTTCAATTCACACAGAAGGAACAATAGTTGGAAATGGTCATATACACAATAACTTGTGTATTTGCCAACCAACAATGTCCTTAAAGAACACTTTCCCATGCATTTTACCAATGAAGGCTAAGAGTTCTAAGTTCCATGCAACTAAATGAACACAATTATCAAAGCATCTCTGAGCATTTATTGCAGGATTCTCTGCATTATTACTAATGTGCCACCAGATAGCTGTGCTATTAGTGCCACCCTGGCCACTGGGTAGGTGTTTGCACGTTAGACATTCCTAGTAAATGCAATGCTTGTGGGTCTTTTCCTCATTGTATATATAATAGCTCTACTTTCAAGGAATCCTCCAAAGCATAAAAGGTGGAACACTGAGGTATATAAAAGGAAGTCCTTCGACACTAAAAACAGTAAATGAGTTATTAAGGTAAAAATGGTGTTGCCTGAGTACTGAGAAATTATGCATATGGGTTCAGCAATTACCTACACAAAGATGCAGATATAACAGATGTAAAGCATAAATCCTGGGATTTGTGTTTAATAAATTTAATACAGGAAATAGGACAAAATTCTCTGTGCCCTCTTACCCACTCCCCTTCCCCTTTCCCACCTACCCAACACCTCAAAAGTGATCTTGACTCATGTTTTAAGGTGTCGTGGAACAAATACAGGAAGGGCAATCACAACAAACAACAGGAGGACAAGAAACATAATCGCGGTGCACTTAGCCTAATGGGAACATGAATGAGGATTGTGTCCTTTCTGTTTTGTGATTGTTCGTGTCCTTCGGAGTATCCTGGAAACATGAGCAGGGAAACTCCATGCCAAAGAAGGTAGAGAATCCCACGGGCTCAGAAAAAAAAAATAGCATTGGGTTGCTGAGGTGGGGGAATAAAACAGGATCAAGAAATGAATACAATGAGGTCAAGAAATAAGAACTGGAATGGGCAACCAAGATTCAAAGTCCAGGGTGGCTGTATCTAGCTGGTTTGTGCTCTAGCTGTCACAGATGGGAGGTGGTGTATTCATAGTGGAAGTTAAGGTCCTGTCTTTTGCCTCGATTCAGGTAATTTGGAATTTCTTTAAAAACAACAACAACAAACTGCATAGTTTTACTTATTGCTCCCTTAAGACAAATACAGTGGGGTCTTGACTTACGAGTTTAATTCGTTCCGAAACCGAGCTCGTTAAGGAGCTCGTTAACTCAAATTACTCTGTCAACTCAATGTAAAAAATCAGCCAAGAGACAACTGGTATCTCAAAAAACTCGTAAGTCAAGGCCCCCCTGTATATGATTAGAATTGTGTTAGAACAATGACCTCCCCACAAAATGTCTAGTTGGTTAGGGAACCTGTGAATACATAGAATATGTTACACCACATGGCAAAGAGAAATTAAAGTTGCAAATGAGACTAAAGTTGCTAATCAGTTGACCTTAAAATAGGAAGATTGTCCTGGATTCTCTGGGCCAGCATAATGTAATCACAAGGGTCCTTAAAAGTGGAAGAGGGAGACAGAAGGGAAGGTCAAAGTGATGCCATGGGAAATGGACTTGACCAGTTGGCTCTGAAGATGGCGGAAAGGGCCCATAACTCAAGGGGTGCTGGCAGCCCACAGAAGCTGGAAAAGGCAAGGAAACAGATTTTCCTTTAGAGCCTTCAGATGGAAGCATGGTCCTGCCAACACCTTGATTTTTGCACAAAAATCCTGTGTCAGAGTTCTGTTCTACAGAACTGTAAGGTAATGAGTTTTGTGTGTGTGTTTCGGCCACTAAGTATGTGGTGATTTATTACAGCAGCAATAGAGGCTAATGCAGGAGTCTTTGACTTTATGTTCTTTTGGAGCTAATTACAATTTTTTAAAAACTACTGTTAACTTACATCTAAGTGACAGGCAAGCACTTTTGGCTATTTGGCTGCTGAGGATTTTTTTTTCCCCTCAGAATTTGTGGGAAGAGTTTCAAGTTGTAATATCTTCTTAAAAAATAGGTTCCTTAAAATAATATTTAACCCACGTATGGAAAGCATTTGCTCCAAAAGCAAAGAGAAGCTCCAGATAACAGTGTTACTGACAGGCAGCCAAAAGATGACTCCAAATATTGGTCTGTCTAGTTCTCACTTTACATGCTTTCAAAAAAGACAGCTGTGTTTGACCTTACAATGTCTTACAATTTCTCAATTCCTTACAAGTTATTCATTTTTGACGGATGGAAGGGGGCAGGCAATGATTTCTCTCAGAAACCAGTGAAGCCAGTAGTACCTGTAGATGCAGGTGGGTAGTTTGGGGAAGTTATTTACATTAGGTTTAGAAATGGAAATTTCTAATAGATTCACTGCAATGGTTTCTAACTCAGTAATCACCAAACTTACTCTGCAAAGAGCCAGATAGTATCTTCAGCCTTGTAGGACAGGCCTATCACAACTACTTGGTTTTGCTCACTGGAGCATGAAGACAGCTATTTTCAAGACACAGACAAAAGGGTGTGGCTGTGTCCCAAGAAAACTGGATTTGGTTCACAGGTTAGTTAACCAAACATTGTTCTAGGTTAAAATGTATGAGAGGCCCCGTGCACAAATTTGTGCACCAGTGAGGCCCCTCAGCCTGGCCTGCAGGATCAGGCCGAAACCTACTCTCCGACATCCCCCAAGGGTCCCAGATTGTGAGAGGGTGCAGGCCAGGCCGAGGGACCCCACTGGTGCACAATCAGGGCTGGGGAGGGATGCAAGAGGTTAGCTATCCAGGGAGAGACCATAGGAGGGTTCCAGGGGGCATGTCCAGCCCATCTCTCTCAGAACTGATCAGCCGGACCTCAGCAGCAAGCTAACCTACTGGTCGGAGCATCTGCTCCCTGGTGGTCAGTGCACATCACAGTGAGCAGTTGAAGGGCCTTAGCATATCATTAGCATATTATGTTTTGATTGGTTGAACGGCTGACCAGACGCCTGGACATTTAGCATATTAGGCTTTTATTATATAGGATGCTTGGAAAGGAGTTTGGGAAAATAGTAAGTCAAGCTAGAAAATCAAGTGCTGAAAACTAAATAAAAGTAGTGATTGGTAGAGCCAAGTGCAATATGAGATGTGAGTAGAACTCCTGGAATATTTCAGATTGGTGTCAAAACATAACAGTGCCACACGTGAGAAACCAGCCCAAGAAGAGGGGATGATGTGATCACTGAAAACCAAGGTGGTGATTTTGACTCGTTCTATCCAGAGACCCACATTACTATGTTCATCTGAGTATCACATTATCTCAGGAGGCACACACAAAAGTCATCTGGTCTATTTAGATGCTGATTCTTTTCCTATTACTGACATGCATAAGACTCTCACAAAATTCACCCACCCATATAGGAGCAGTATAGTCAGTCATAGGTGCAGACTATGTTTTACAGGGCTGTTCATGATACAAGGGGGACAAATCAAGCAGAGAAGCATTTCTTTAGGGTATCCATGAGTAAACTAAGAACAGAAAGTATGAGAAGGAGAGAGAATAAGACACACACACAGAGGGTGGTTTACTATTAGCCCTAGATTGCTCTAAACTATATACTTATGTTCCTTTGATTATATATATTTAATGTTACCTTTAAAAATAAAGAGGTAATGTGCTATAGTAGCATAATTACATGATGGAATATACTATGAGGAAAGGATAGTCTCTTCAATAAATGGGTTTGGGGAAGCGGGGTAGCTCCATGCAAAGAATAAAATGGACCCTAGTCTTACACTATATAAAAAAAGTCAACTCAAAATGGATTAAAGACTTTAACATAAGACCTAGAACTATAAAACTCCCAGAAGAAAACATAGGGGCAAGCTCCTTGACATTGGTCTTGACAATGATATTTTTGGATTTGACACTAAAAGCAAAGGCAACAAATGCAATAATAAATAAGAGAGACTGACATCGAACTAAAAAGCTTCTACACAGCAAAATGTTTTATTTTTATTTAAAAATAAAACCCATGGAACTAACTTTAAGGGGTTAATATCCAAAGTCTACAAGGAACGCCTACAAATTAATAGCAAAAGAACTAATAACCTAATTTAAAAAAATGGACAGTGGACCTAAATGGACATTAAAACAACCCAAGTGTCTGTCAATGAATGGCTTCTGTCTGCATGAGTCAGCTCCCCTCTGGTTCGGAGAGACCACTTGCCCTTTGCCACCAAAGACTGAAGACTGTGTTTCTCCAGCCAGAGCTGAAACATGGAAGATGAAGCACAGAAGGCATCTTGCCAGAGCAGAACCAGACAAGATCAGACCAGACAGGAGTAAACCAGACCAGACCAGAGCAGAGCAGACCTGAGCAGCACAGCCCAGTCCAGTACAGCCCAGCCCAGAGCTGTCCAGCAGGGCAGTAGCCTTGCCCCAGGGCCACCTCACAGCCATGCTGTCTATTAATTAAGCTGTAACACTATTGAGCTTTTTTCTCACAGCCACGCTCTATCACACTTGGACTGTTTGCGCTGAATAAACTTTCCTTCTTCACCGCACCCGAAATTGGGGATTCCTGTTGGTGCCAACAACCATCTGTTGATGCCAACAACCATCTGCTGACAACTGTTTGACCGATAACACACTTTGGATTGTGAGTGCCTCTCATGTATTTTAAAAATTCCGTTACTGGGCTTTATTCCATTTGCCAAAAGATGCCACAAGATAGGAGGCAAATGACTCTCCGTTCATTTCCCTTTCCTCATGACCAGCTTCCTAACTCGAACTGTGTAACCATCAAGCAGATAGCAGAGCAATTTGAGATAAGCACTACTCTTTTTTTTGTTTCAATTATAAAGACCCAGGACCATGTCTCATTCACTTCTGAATACTCAGCACCGAGAAAAATGCTAGGAATATAGCAGACACAATAAGAGAGTATGTAAAGAATAAACGGAGGGAGCAAGAAATTCCACGTGGAGGGCAAGATGCATAGTTAGAATGCCAAAATTCTGGAAGAATTTTAGGGGCTGAGTCATGAGTACTCCTTTGTCTCAAAGTGCAGGTTTCTAAACAAGTGCTGGGCAGACACGTGTTGCATGGAGGGACGTAAGGCTCAAGTCAGATCAGACAGATACACTTGTATTGTCCTCTGGCTGGTGCTCCGTGGAGAACCCAGAGAAATGATCGCCAATGCCTCCTCCCCATGTCTTCAGAGAAAAGAATATCCACTTGAGATTTAGTGTGAAGCATTTTTCAGAGCAACTGATGGAATATCAATCCAGAGTCTTTAATTCTTCTCATTGGGTTTCCTAACAGTGGATAGTTACAGCTTTCCCACTTTCGAACTGGAACCGTGAGTCTTGAAACATGATGGAGAAGCTGGCCCGTCTTCAGAATGTCAGGCCTTCGTTATTCCTGGCTGCCCAGAAGCCCATTCTTCTTCCACCTCCCTGGACAGCAATCACGGGGCTCAGATGCCAAGCTGGGAAATGTGTTTTTCCAGGAGCAGCTGGCTTCTTGGCGAGCACTTCTGGCAATGGTGGGGTCCCCTTTGAAGTTGTCTGCTGCTCTGACTTGTGTTTTTAAGACGCATGATGAACTGTTTGGGCTGCTGTGCTGTTGTCCATGCTATTTTCCTTTTGACTCACCTTTTCAATGATGAGGAATTTATATCCATTTAATCCACATGGAAAATAGCTACTGAGTGTAATTTTTTTAAAAAAGCCCATATATGGGATTTCCACAAAATGAAATCTTCATGCTGGAAGGGACAGGAGAGGCCACCTAGTCCAACTTGCTACCCAATTCTGGAATTTCCTCCATAATGCTCCTCAGCAGAAGTCAGTCAACATCTGCCTAAAAGCTCTGGGAGATGGGGTGATCGCCACTTCTCAAATTGGGCCACTGGATCACTAGATTGCTCTCATTGTTGTAAAGTCACCCTAATACTGAAATGAAATCCGCCTTTCAGTGCTGGTCACAGCCGCACCTTGGCAGCAGCAGAATAAACCGCATCCCTATGCAACACTGTGAGACGTCCAATGGCTCTCACTCTTTAGTCTTCCATTTTCCAGAGTTGACTTTGATCGTTTCAACCATTCCTGCCCTCTAGTTGGAAAAGTCTCAGTGTGCATCTTGAAAGATGCCATCTTCTTTCAGAATAGGTCATTATTGGAATGTTATAATTCTATCAATGTCAATGCTATCACTTCAACTATTTTAACAGCTTGACCACACTGTTGGCTCATAGTGAAGCAGGAACTGTGTTAGTCCTTGTACATCCCTGACCCTCTGATAGCTTTTAAATGCCCTCAAGACAGGTGCTATTCTAATTCTGAATTATATTTGGAATACTAAAGTTCAGATAGATTAAGAAATCTGCTCCATGAATGTACCAAATAATTTATTATCAAGGAATAGAAATCTTATATAATAATAAGAAATCTTCTATAAAGACAACAGAAAGGTGTTTTGTATTTTTTAGATATGAGTGGGAAAATTCAATGCATAGAGAATAAACTTAGGTGGCCCAACCTATTAGTAATAGAAGATCCAGAAAGAGAATAGAGAAAATGGAAGGGAGAAAATGATCAAAGAAATAATGTATAGGAACCTAGAGATTGGGATTTTCAGGTAGAAAGATCCTTTGTGTGTCCATCATTATTTCAGAGCACGAAGAATAAAGAGAAGACCCTTAAACACTCCACAGAGAGAAGAGAGGAAAAGTCACCTACAAAGAAATTGAAATCACATTTCTTGCTAGGAAACAGATTGTTGCCTAAACATTTCTAGGATAACAGTTCTTTACTATACATTTTAATTTCCATCTAAATAACTAAGTAATAATAGGGATAAAATAAGGTCACTCTTAGTCATTCAAGAGCTCAAAAGATACACTTTTCATATTCATCTAGGAAGCAGTAAATTCACCAGTGGAGAGTAATTATGGACATTGCCAGAAGTTCTATAACCAGAATATGCCATCCATCTATATGAAAACTGATCAGCTATTATTACTGTGTCCTCTCAGATGTGTAAGTTCCTCTCTATACCTTCCATTTTTACTTTATTTCATTGAGGATTATTGAGAGCTCTTGGTAAGGGGAAGAGTTCATGAAGAGAGGTATGTGAGATATGGCACACCCCACTTAAAAACTTAAAGAGATAAACTCAGAGAGTGCCAGAGAGAGAGAGTAGACAATCAAAACAATATAAAGATTGGAAATAAAGTGTGTTAAGAAAATTCCATATGAAGGCACAAGGATAATTTACCAATGATGAATTCCAACCAAACAAGTAATTATTAACATGAAGAATTCAGGAATGATGAAATAGTTGTTAATGAATATTACAGCCACTTAACGAACAAACACAACTAGAAGAATTACTATTATAGAATATAAATCTATAAAACGTGAAAATGTAAGATCTCTTCAAATCCCCTACCTTTTTTTTTTAACCTTGAGGAGAACTTAGAAAAACTAGTAACTCTTCTACTGAAGAAATATTTGGAATTATCAAGCCCTGCCATTTTATTTCCATGTTTGTTACTTGTATTAAATTCCAGAAAACTAAATGGGATGCTTATTAAAATAGCAAGCATCATTTGCTGGACACTCTTCCTTCTCCCTGCTTCAGATTCCTCTCTCATTCACCTCCTCTGCGGGGCACATTCTCCCAGGCCCACAGGGCTCGCTCGCTTTTCCCAGATAAATCTTGTTTTTGTGTTGTTTTTTGTTTTGTTTTGTTTTGTTTTTTGGGATAAATCTTGTTTGATGGAAGCCCACCGCGGTGGCCTCATCTTCCTTAACGAGTACCAAGAAAGACCCGATTCTGAAAAGGTCGGCTGGAGCACCTCTGAGAAAATGTCTTCACATTTTAAAATGAACACATGGTGGGGAATTCTGTTTCCTGCTTCTAGAATGTATGGCCAATACTAACTCATCTCTAACACAGTCCAAGGCTGTCATCTTGGGTAAAGTGGGGTGGTTTAAAGTCTAAGTGCTTTAGTTTCTTTGTGTGTAAATGGAGACTATTGTGATCCTCAGGGGAATAGAATGAGGATTATTAATGTCAAGCATTGAGAACAGGGCCTGGCAGATACGAAGCCCGATGTGTCTGCTACTGTTACTGTTAGCATTACTAGTTAAGGGGGAGGAAGTGACTCACATTAAAACTGGTTAGCTAGCATGACTATGTGCCCCTCTCTTCAAATTCCTCCCTGTGCCTCCCATTCTATTTTTTTCCTTTGCCAAAAGTAAAATCCAGGTTAAGTGGCTTTGCCTTCCTCCTGCCACCTGTGAGATGGACAGCAGCTTCTTCACACTGCAGGCCCTTCCCTGCCGTGTTCTTATCAGGTCGATGCTTTCAGAGTCCTATTACTCTCCGCAAGAATCTCTTGGACTTTTCTCAAAGCGGATGCCACCTCCACCCTTTTCAAATTTAAACTTTTTTTTTCCCCTGTATGGGATCAGCCTGTGCCTTGGCATCTCTTCTGAAAGAATTCTTTCTCATTGGAATTATTTGTGATTTCAAAATCAGTATTTTTTTTAAAAGAATCTCTGGGATCATACTTATTTTTTCTCTATGAATATTTTGAAATCTGCTTTCCCAAAGCCAAGGTCACATCCCGATCTGCCCAGCAAATGTAATTATAAAGATTATAGGAAAAGCAGATGTCTGGGAAAATAAAAACAGTTTCAGGGACCTATCAGTTTGCCTACTAAGCGGGTAAAGGCGGCACATGCCTGCCAGTTGAATCCTGCTGGCAGGTAGAGAAGGGAGAAGGTAAAGAATATTGATCTACTAACCTATTTGGCTTTAAGGAAGAATCTTGAAGGGGTGAGAGATAGTCTTTGTTTTACAAACTCCATTAGCGACCAAAGTTAGGAGCTCTGTTGCAAGGAGAAGAGCAGGATTCTCTATTCAGAAGTACTCTAATTTGCTGAGTCCTAATTAGTATGTCAGGCCTATGCGAGGTGCTTTATGTCAATAACTCATTCAAACAACTCACGGGTGATAATGAGAGGAGTTGGAAAAAAGGGGTCAAGGGCAAATGGCTAGTAAGTTCAGAGACATGGGACTTGAACTCATGACTGTGCTCTTTGCCTACATCATGTGTTGTATCATGTGTTCATCTTAGGCTCACTTTCAAAATAAAAAACGTGTTCTGGGATTGATGGAAGGGTCAAAGATGGCGCACATCTTATGTTGTCAGGTTTTCTGTTTATGTTCCTGACACCAAATTTGAATCTTCCAGCCTTGTCTATAAGCAATGTTTTCCACGCACTAAATTCACATACACAAAATGGGGTGTCTCCAGTCCACCACCACCAATTAAAGAAAAATCTATAATATTTTCATGTGTATCTCTTGATCTCCCAGCTTTGGAATAATGGCTTTTACTCACTAACTTAGGAGGGCATTGATTTAATCTACACGTATCTTTTGCTCCATCCCCCTGAATGCAAGCCTGACCATCACACCGTCACAGGTCAGTAACCTGCCTGCTTTCATTTCCTGTGGGCTGTACAGCAAGTCAAACAGTCAGAGAAAATGTCCAGTTAATAAATGCTATGTAAGCAAATCACATACCTGTGAAAAATGGCTAGAATTAAAAGTCAAGGAGATGATTCCTGCATTGTGTTGACGGTGTATATGTTACCATAGCCTTATGCACACATACATCTAATCATTTTTAATTAATGTAAGGAAAACAACCTAGCATTAATAAACTCTCAAAAATGAACACTGTTCATCTTCTTCCTTGGACATCCAGGGCCTGAAACATCAATCTCATAAGAACTACAGTTATGTGTTCAGTGTTTGGATACCTATTGCGAACTGAAAATAAGAAAGGTTGGTCCCGGGACCTGGGGAACAGATCTGATGTTTCTATATGAAGAATGAGGCTTTAAATGGTGATGGAGCCTGCCAGTGAGCCTAAGTGGTTGAACGTTGATCTATGAACCAGGAGGTTACAGTTCGATTCCCAGTCAGGGCACATGCCCAGGTTGCAGGCTCCATCCTCAGTAGAGAGGGTGCAGGAGGCAGCCAATCAATGATTCTCTCTCACTATTGATGTATCTCTCTCTCTCTCTTCCTTCCTCTCTGAAATAAGTAAAAATACATTTAAAAAAATAAAAAAATGGTGATGAAAAAATAAAATGAAATGAAATAATAAGTAAATGAAACTTTTTTCTGTATCTAGGTTTATTACCAGAGTATAATCACATGAGCCAAATCATTGCTGTGTAGCAAACTATACCCTTTCTGGAGTATGTAGGTATGTGGAGTCAAAGACAGGAAGGAAGTGATAGGCAGAGATAGAAAATAACATAGCTGACCTTGAAATAGTGATGATACTCTTTGAGCAGACCAAACAATCTTCTCATTCTATTTCTCTTGAAATCTGGTTTTAACTGCATGGTATTCTCTCTGCTGGGTGATTTATTCGCGCAATTTTAACCCACCTTCCAGCGCTCAAGGAACTCACAAAGCATGGACAGTTTGTCCCACACTTGGGATGATCACAGAATTTACCACCGACAGTGAGGGGGACCCTAGCATGTAAACTAGGGGACAGGAAGCTCTTGTTAACTAGACCAGGGCCTCAGGCCGAGCCTGAGACAGTCCCAGAAAACCAAGCACGCTCGCTCCCCCTACTCATCCTAGCCCTTGGTTTGGTTACAGTTCATTTTGGCAATATAACAGTGAAAGAATGATTTCATCTTCTTCCTCCTGATTGCCCATCTGCATGTGTTGCGGGGTGTCTGGGGAGAGGACCTCCTGATATGCTTATGATGAACTGATGCTATATATCCACAGCATGTAAAAATAGATGGACAGCCACATAAAAATACAATGCATAGGTAATTTTTTCCTAAGCCTTAATTTAGCGAGTGGGCTGGAAAATGCCAGCAGGCAGGGGGTTAAAGGACAGCTGATGCCTCATGGAAACTTTGTAAAACATTCTATTTATAAACAATTCTATTTGGATATCACATTTTCTATAATGCAATTGGCTCGTTTTATTTTTATACCTTAGAAAGTTTCCATGGAAGGGGATGGGCTCGGGGATAACTTCCTTTTCAAGTCGATACCTATTTCTGCTGGTGTGCGTCTGAACTTGGGTTCATCTGATCGGTTTCACTGCTCCAAAGACTTACGCGTGGATTCCGCAAGACTGTCATAAATCCACAACAAGGAATACCTAGGATAATGTCGAATTCCCGTACCTGTGTTTTTGTTTTGTTAAGCTGGTTCATGTCAGGGACTCCTGACATCTTTAAAATGCGATATCACCTATGAATAAAGGATGACTTTTAATTCAGCCTCAAATATGAAGTATGCTTCATCGTCCCTGTGAAAAAACCAACCCCATGTGTACAGGCTCGCTGGTTGGACCCAAGGCTAACGTCGCAGAAAACTGCTAGCGCCTGGCTTAAAACAAAAAAACTGGACAAACCCTGTGATCTCTTAGCATGCATGTTGTCAACACTCCTTCAAAAGGGCCTTTTGAAGTGGGGTAAGCTGTGATTTGAAGGCCACCCGAGCTGAGGACAGCAACCCAATTCCTGGACAGACCCTAGGTCGGAACTGTGCATATAGGAAGGCTGTATTTTGTTGTTTTGAGGGACTGGGGGGTTAGAATCACACAACTTTTGGTCAGTGGGGTCCCTCTTAATTTTTTCCCCTCCATATAGACTATCAGCAGAGTCTACTTTAAATCTGTGGTCTTATTTTTCCACTACACCTTGTGAAAGATGTATTATTATCTTCATAATCTTGGCCCCAATCTTTCTCATCTTATTTCTTTCACTTCCCTTGATACACCTAACATTCTATGGAACATTGGACTTACCTTTTTTTAAAATATATTTTTTTATTGATTTTAGAAAGGAAGAGAGAGAGAGAGAGAGAGAGAGAGAGAGAGAGAGAGAGAGAGAGAGAGAGAGAGACATCAATGATGAGAGAGAATCATTGACTGGCTGCCTCTTGCACACCCCCTACTGGGGTGGGGATCAAGCCCGCAACTCAAGCATGTGCCCTTGACAGGAATCAAACCCGGGATTCTTCAGTCCACAGGCCTACGCTCTATCCACTGAGCCAAACTGGCTAGGGCACATTGGACTTATCTTAATTCCCAAACAGATGCTATTTCCTCTCTGTCTTTGCTCAGCCATTCTTTCTGCCCTAAACTCTTTCTCTCTCCATCTTTTGCTTTTATCTTGACGTCGAGATGTCTGGGGTTAGTCGTGTCCCTCCTTCACGAGGCTGTTTGTGATCAGAGCTGTGGTGTCTTCTCTAGGTTCATCTGCATCGCGATGAGTTGTTAAGGGACCAGGAGGAAATGAAAGGGGAACTGAGAGAATTATGGAAGTGATGGAGACAATGCTATTGAAAGCAATAAAGATCAGAATCCACTCCCTAAAAAGGTGAATAAGTCATGAGGAAGATAGGCCCAACTGGGTTCACTTGAAATGAGAGAAATGGCTATTGGAAAGGGGGGTGAACCTGGAAAACGGACAGGATTGCTCCAATGTACAGGTAACTATCCTTCCCACAGCAAAGGGTAGAGAGAAGTGGAACTTAAGATGTGAAAGAAATGTTTCCTAAACTTCAAAACCAGAAATATAACACAAAGGACTTTCCAGGTTGAAAGAGAATAATAGCCTCCCTTTTTCTCTCTCCAGAGAGAGAGAGAGAGAGAGAATATGAATGTGAATGTTTTGGAATATATATATATAAAATATATCTTGGGTACTTTTTATCTTTTTGCATTTCTGTATTTAGTAATTTTTAATCTACCCATCTTAACCTTAAAAAAATAGTTTACTGATTTTTATAGAGGTACAGGGAGCCAGGAAGAGAAATATTGACATGAGAGTGCCTATATCCATCGGTTACCTGCTGCATGGGCATGTGCCCTTGACCAGGAATTGAACTGGCAACCTTTTGGCACATGGGACACCTAACCAACTGAGCCATGCCGGCCAGGGCTTAACCTTTTAATAGATACAGTTCCAAGGCTGGTCTGATCCTCAAAGTCCATCAGTCAGCACTAACTGTAAAGATACAACTTCCATAACCTGATCTCCCATTCAGTGCTGCTCTTTGTCAAAGCCTCTAAAATCTAAGTAAATATTACAAGACTTGGCTTTTTATTTTATCAGCATGTGGTCATGTGTTTTGGAAGGAAGCCCTCTGTTCGAATTCAGACCCCTTTCTTGGGGACTTTTAGATGTTAACTCTGTTCCTATAGTTGCTTTCATACAGGTCGAGTTTACTCTTTAAGAAGTAACTCTTTGCATGTAGGTTCTGTACAAGGTGACTTTTCTTGCTGGCAATGTTATGCTTTTATTTTTTGCATTTTTTTTAGCCTGGTTTTCTCTCTTCAGAGAGCCTTATTGTTTCACACATTGTTGCTTTTGTTTTAGGTAGATTTCCCTTTGCTGAGTTCCCAAGGGCTTTGAGTTTATAGCAATTGAATGAAAATTATTTGCCAAATATATAAAAGAAAATACACGAAAAATAAATGTGTTGCTTCCTGTCATACATGCTCAGAATTTACCTTTGTTCATCAAAGGCCATTTCCTGTAAACACCTTTGCCCGAGGTCTGATATCTGGCCCAATAAACACAGTCTGCCTGTGCACAAGGCAAGCTGGAAGTTTCCAGAGGCAGCCCGTAATCAGGGATGCACAAGGACTTGAGTTACTCTACCCCAGGGTCCTCGCCCTTGTTGGGATAACATTAAGATCTGCTTTATACGATTTTTAAATGTTCCCAGCAGGAATTAACTCCACCTGCCCACAGTGGTATTCAGCTGGATAACACTCTGTGTATTGTCTTGTTCCCCTTCCTATTTCCATTTCTCACTCTCCAACCATGGTTTCTGGGATTACCTATCAAATAAAAGTACTTGCACCATAATCATCGTCTCAGGGTTAGATTATTGGAAAACCCAAACCAAAGCAGTTGCTTCTAGAAATGGCCCTAGGAAGTAGCCTGTGGGGATAGGAGTCTGGGACGGGATCCCTCGCTTGAATGTAGCCATAGGAATGGTCCAGAAGTAAGCTGTCTGGTTTCTCCTACAAGAGAGCCCCTGGGGACATCCAGAGGGGTGCTGGTAAACTGGAACCCCGAAACAAAGCCCTCTGTGCAGTGTTGGATGATGCACATGGTGCCAGTACTCTGCCATGGTCAGTGTCAAACTATCACGTTGATATTCCTGACAGCAGAGTTGGGGGAGAGTTGCAGACAATCAGCTCTCGTGAGCGGGTACCAGCCGACCTCCAGCACACCTTTGGGAAGACTTCTAGATTTATCCAGCAAGTCTATGCCGTCCTCTGCAGAGAACTAGTCACCATCTAAGGAGCAGCCCAATAGCGTGTACTGGGCCCTGCTAGAAACTGGGCAGCTAACTATGAAACAAACATCAAACGGCTATAGCGTGGGAACTGCCTCTCGTGCGCTGAGCAAGGAGCCACAGGGTTGTTCAGATACAACAGGAATACAGTGTAAGATGGAGAGGGACATTCGGAAGGGGTACTAGGCGAATCCAGGAGGCACAAATTAGTTACGTGACCAGGTTAGTTGCCCAGACCCTCTCGTCACCTAAAAATGTCACATCCATAGCTTACCCGTAACTTACCCCTATGGCCTTGCTGGTTCTTACGTGTCGATGTAGCCCACTCACTGACCAATCACTGCCATTTGCCTACAGGTATCTTTTTTCTCAATCTCTTCACTGGGTTTCAGAATCGAGTTTCTATGGCCACTTCCAAAATTTCCCTTCTCACTTTCAACCAGGAACTAACAATAGATAATCAAAAGGGGTAAGTCAAAGTATTTTACCTCACCTATTATTTTCAGAGGTGAAGAATGGAAAACGGAAGTCAGGTTATTCTACAAAGCGTATCCTATTGCACATAATGTATATGTTATATTCAGTGTTATAAGGGCATTTTCAAATGGAAATACACGACAGGTCATCCATATGGCTTTCTCTTTTTCTCTCTTTCACTGACTGCTTCAATTCAATCAAAACAAGCCTGGGAAAGGTTAGTTTTTTCTTTCTTTTTTTTATTAAAAAAACAAACAAACTCCTGTTCATCATAGTGTTAACTTAGGGGTTAAAATAGAGTATTTTTAAATGTGTTTTTTTGGTGTGTGTGTGTGTGTGTGTGTGTGTGTGTGTGTGTGTGTGTGTTTATAACCAGGGGAAAGGCCACAGGAGCCAGTAAGGCTCAGTTTTCCAAACACAAAACATATAAATAAAATCAAACATTATTATCTCAGCATCAAATGTCCATAAATCCTTCCTCAAATCATGCTACCACATTTCCTTTACTCTTCTAATTTTTTTTCCTCTTCCTCTTAAAACAGTGCTTATAACTGGCCTCCATGACCAGCTTTGACTTTTTTTATACAAAGAAATTTCTATGTGTCTGGTTTCTCTAATCTTATTTCCTTGTCACATTTTCTAACTCCTGGCATCTAAATTCCACCATCTTTCCTCAATGGTGGCCTCTTGTAGTCCCTCCAGCTCACATGGGAAATCTGTTGGAAAAAGAACTCTCCCTAAACTTTCATTGGTCATGTCACTTTTCAGAACATTGTTTTGCTGGTTGGTGTGGCTCAGTGGTTGAGCATCGGCCTAGGAACCAAGAGGTTACTGGTCTGATTCCCAGTCAGGGCCCATGCCCACAATTTCGGTAAGGCGTGTGCAGGAGGCGGCCAGGTTACTGTTTTACTCTCAAAGTTGGCAATCTCATTTAGGCTGTTTAATACTTACAGTGTTAAAAATCCTCCTCTCTGGGGAATAATGAGGTACATGTCTTTGGGATGAAGGGTTCTGTTCTGTTGATCCTTACATTCCTATAGATTGCCACCTTCCACCCACTAGGACCACAAAAAACAGTGCCCTCTATGGCCTTTTGCTCATTGAAATCCCTCCTATAACTATTGGGGAATAGCTAATTCTTCCCTCAAAATATTATGAAATTATATACTTCATAACATGGACTTTTCAGGTGAGCGGGGGAAGAGGATGTACATTGTAGACTCCACCAACTGAGCTAAGCAGACCAATCCAACCAGCCAAAACAAAAACAAGTAAAAATGTGTCCAAGCTTTCCCATGGAAATGCTCTAGCCTTAATATAGCACAAAGTGCTTCAGATCCTAAAAGATAATCTAAAGGAAACATAAAATACTACAGTATCAATGAGAATTTCCATGAATTGGTTCTCCGAATCCTATGGCTTCCAGAAATGTCATTTGATCTAGTTCATCTTTTAACACCCGTCACAGGATGAACTGTGTTCTCACCAAGACTTTTTGCTTCATAGATTCTAAATTCAAAAAAATGCAGTCATCCAGGAGTTTAAGTATATTAGTGTCCTAAAATGCTCAGTGTCCAAACTACGATGATTAAAGAAGCATATCTCAATCACCTTATAATTTTATACCTAGTTTGGCTCAGTTCTAGTGGGAACTTTTAGGCAAAGTTCTGGTGGATGCTAACTAGGTTAAAAGGAAAGTATCTATTTGCCCATATTTCTAATAATCTAGCAAAATATTGAGAAAAGATAATTTCTATGAATGCAATAATTGTGTTGCTTTTCATCCCCTCCATTTTCCTGTAATCCCAGGGGATAACACCCCATGATCCCTAACCCTTCATTACCTTTTGCTGAATTCAACACTTCCGATAGCTCCCATTTAAAACTTCTTTCTGAGCTTCCAAAGAAGTATTTGATTCGTCGCATATGGATATCTAATTATCTATAGCACCGCTTAGTTTCCAAAGAACCTACCTTTCTCCCTTTGCTTTGCAGGTTTCTACCCTACCTCTTCAATCCAACATCAGATGTGCCTGACTCTTCTTAAAGCGTAACAACTGGAACGCTCATTTCTGGTTGTGTCTTGCCTGAATTCTTTGGCCTTTCAGAAAACATAATTCTGTAAACCTCATAGCATGCTAGGCAATAGTCAAGTGCACAAAGAAGCAATTGAATTTGAGAAAAAGCCACCAACATAACAGGCGGTACAGGTTAGTGATCAAGAAAGTAAGATTGACATTTATGTTGCCTCAGTTCAGGTGTGGTCATGTCTCCTTCTTGCTCTGTGATCTTGAGCATATTATATACTCTCTCTAGAATTTAGCTTCTTTATGCATAAAACCAAGATAGTATCTTGTAGATCAATGGCGAGATGGAGAAAATTCATGTGAAGAACTTAGTACACAGCTTCTGGTACATAATACACCCTTCCTGAGACTGTTGGAGTGTGTTGTTCAAATTTCTAGAAAATGTCTCTATGTGTCAAGTTCACAATATGAAAACAATATAGTGATTGTCATCTGCAATATAGAGAAACAAAATAGGTCATTTGCTCTTGTCACACTGAGAACTTAAGATGACCCTAACCTCCATTCCCAAATAAAACCAACGCCTCATGCTAATGGAGGAGGCCTCTGAGGGAAGACTGTGAGGACACAGCCTTGTTGCTTCCTGTTTGTAAATATACAGAATGGCCTCTAATTAGACTCAAGAGGAAATGTTGCCCAGGGAATATATTTGGAAAACGTGGAGCTGCTTAGACAATTCAAGGCTGTGCAGAACGAGGTTGGCATTGCTGTGTTACGGGAGTTGCCTATTTTTATTTCCTTCCATAGCTCTACCAAATAAGTGAACCTCTACTAAAGAATATAGATGTCAGGTGTCAGCAGTTACTGTCTCAGGTATATGTGAGATGAATTGGTCTAGTGTACTGCACCTGGCTCACTGGGCATAATAAATAAAACATACTGAGTGCTATTAAGGTGCATTCACTTGAATTGTAATTGAGTGAACATGACCAGTGTGGGATTTGCCTTGTTTAAATCTCTCCAATGTAATGATACTTAATCATGTTGGCATATAACATTTCAGGGGACATGAAATTACCAGGCTGGAAGTTTGACAATGGTCCCTGAGCAAAGACCAGGAAATAATTCTTCCAGCTACTTTTTCACTCTAATTAAAGAGAATTATAATAATCTTCTGCTATAATGCATAAAACCCACTAGAGCTGAGTGAGTGAAACTTCTCCTATAATTATATGAACTTCAAAGACCACTATCTCCCTGGTAATAAGTGGTTTTCTGACTCCAGGCCACATGCTTCAAGGTACAGAATAGGAATGAATAAATTTTCATTCCACGTGACACTATTAACTCTTGGATTTAGGAAGAATACAATGCTGTTTCAACTGGCCATCAAATTTCACTGTATAGACACAATTAGAAATGGTTTAACAACTCTTGCTTGGCACTATATGTGTGTGTGTGTGTGTGTTTATAGAGACAGAGAGAAGAGAGAGATAGCATACTGCTTTATCACACACATGACATGTTATAGCAACACAGAAAACCAATTAAATATATTTTTTTAAAGTTTACTTGAAATCCATAGCTAAAGCTCAACATGTGTTTGCTTCTCCAGATACCTGGAGAGTATTAATTTTATAGGTAATTTGTCTGATGTACTTTGATTTACCTAAAGCATTAATTTTCAACACAAGAAAACAAACAAATAAGCAAACAGAAATCCCTGAGCCTTACCTCTTCTAAGTTATTTTTATTTTTCTTCTTCTCTGCCAATATGCAATCATCAACTTAACACTGTGGAGTGCATAGAAATGGCTCAAACTCTTCTATCCCAAAATAGGTTTATGTGTGCCCCTCAAGTATGCTTTTAATCTAGGCCTATCTAAGTTTCTGATGATACAAATAGCCCTATAGGAAAACAATGGGCAAAGGCCACATGCCTTTCTGATTATGGGAATTAGAAAATTTTAGTAAGCATCCTTTATCTCATCTCTACAAACCTCCATATCAGAGAGATTTTGAAGGGCAGAAACACAGCCACTGGCCAAGAGAAGGAGTCAGATTACTGTTTCGTTGACACCAAATGATATTGACTCCGTAACATCTGTGGCCTGAATAAACTCCTGGGCTAGGTATTAGATTCCTTATGGTCTAAATATTCTGTACAGTTTACATAACCATAGTAGAGATTGTAGATATAATTTAGGTCTTAGTTATATGTTTCAGCAGGTTTTTTTACCCCACATTTTTATTCTTGGAAAAATAAGGGAATGTGATAATTTCTTTTGATCTTAAAAATAGCTTGGAAGTCAAGAAGAAAGAGTTTGTGATAGATAGAAGTGATGAGAGTGATTCTTTTTTTTTTTTAAACATATTTTTATTGATTTTTTACAGAGAGGAAGGGAGAGAGATAGAGAGTCAGAAACATTGATGAGAGAGAAACATCGATCTGCCGCCTCCTGCACATCCCCCATCGGGGATGTGCAGCAACCCAGGTACATGCCCTTGACTGGAATCGAACCTGGGACCTTTCAGTCCGCAGGCCGACGCTCTATCCACTGAGCCAAACCGGTTTCGGCGAGAGTGATTCTTAATAGCAAGGATTCCTGAAGGTAGCAGCCTTCAGGGAAAACACAGGACATGGCTTACAAGGAACATTAGTGAAACCTCCAAAAAGTAAAGGTCCTAGCTACACATGAATTTGCTGGGCCTGCTGTTAGAGAGGGTCTGTTGCTTACTGTTTCAAAATGACCTCCATGTTGTTCTTATCAAGCTCTCTAAAGAATTAATAATAGCCCTGTATCTAATGTTGTCCCATTGGGGTAATAAAAACATTAGTTCCAATCGATGGAACATGCTGGATAATGGTTTTCTTGGATATGGGGCTACATTTTGCATAACTGGGTAACAAGCTACTTCTCAAAGCATTAAATCAACTCAGAGCCTGAGTTACCGTTCACCCTGCTGACTCATCCTCCACCCAGGGTTCTGCTTTAAGAAATGGCTAGTGGCCAAAGGAACACATTTCCTGGAAAAGGATGGTATCTGTGGTTTGCAAAAGATCGGGGCAGATCAAGTGACTCTGTGTTTAATATTTATTGACTTCAGAGCACAATGCTGTGATGTCTTTTATTTTTCAGACTTTGAAAGGATTGGGTTGAATTTCAGGTTTGACCCTTTGGGCCCTGGATACACCTGAGCTCTGTTTTGTTGAGTTACCCAGAGCGTAGCATGAATAAATGATGCTCCCTCAAGAAGCCACTGATGAGAAGTTTATTAGACTATGGTGTCACCAATAAGCGCAGATGACATGAGCAGATGGATGGACATGTAAACCACGGAGCTCAACACCAAAACAAAACAAAAACACAGCTAATGAGGATGGAGCTCTGGGTTTGGGATAGGACATTTAGCTCCTGATTTTTGAGGACAGGTTTCTGGGAAATTATACTGAATTCAGTTGGAACAAGGAAGGCAATTTATCCATTCAAATGAGGTGGAATTAATGCAATGTTATGCAACCTTGTCTACACATTAGCAGCACCTAGAAAACTTAGAAAATACTGACACCTGTGTCCCACCTCGAATGATCCTGATACAGGTGGTCTCGAGAGCACTGTGGGCATCAGGATTTTTAAAAATATCCCCCCGTTGATTCTAATATGCAGCCAATGTGAGAACGATTGAATTGAAGTGGAGTGGGAGTGGACAGAGCATGGCCAGGAGAGAGAAAACAGATTGCAGAACTCATGTGTTTAAGAAAACAAAAACCATTTGTAACAACAAAAACAAAACAACTTGGAAATAAACCTCATGTCCTTCCATAGCAAGCAGACTAATTACTTGGAATAGTCATACAATTCCTTGTTCAGTAGAGAAAAAAGGAATGCACTCCAACTACCCAAGTCCACTTCAGTGCATCTTATAAATTTGACATTGATCGAAACAACACAAACTACAGGAGAGAATATTTAATATGATGTCACTTACACACAATTCAAAAAATGCAAAACACCTGTCTTAGGGACACATACATTTATGTTCCAGCTATAAGGCAAAGCAAAGGACTAATGAATACAAAATTCAGGGTAGCCCTAGCCCAATGGTCGGCAAACTGTGGCCCCTTGAGTGTGGCTCTTCCACAAAATACCACGTGCAGGCGCACACGTAAAGTGTGATTGAAACTTTGTGGCTACACTCAAGGGGCCAAAGAACCACATGTGGCTCATGAGCCACAGTTTGCCGACCACTGTCCTAGCCGATCTGGCTCAATGGATAGAACGTCAGCCCACGGACTGAAGGGTCCTGGGTTCAATTCCAGTCAAGGGCATGAACCTGGGTTGCTTGCTCCATCCCCCAGCCCTGGCCAGGGCAACATGTGGGAGGCAACCAATTGATGTGTCTCTCTCACATCGATGTTTCTCTCTTTCTGTCTCCCCTCCTCCCCCCACTGCCACTCTCTAAAAATCCAATGGAAAAATATCCTCTATTAGGATTTAAAAAATTTTTTCAGGGTAATGGTTACCTTTCAGAAAAAGCTCTTGGGAAGAGTCTATTTCTTCAGTGGGGTGATAGGTATCATCTTTTAAAAGGTCATCTACCTATAAAACTTGCTATCATTCCTTTGTGATCACTTTCATTTATTTCACTTTAAGAAATAAATGTGTGACTCACTGAAAGCTGAGTGAACAGAACAAAAGTATGTTAATACAGTTTGAAGGCATGACAGTCAACAAAGGGAAGAAAACTGTATAAGGTGATGGAATAAGAATTAAGAAGTGGCTTTCGGGAATTCTTACAGTCTGTTCCTCTTAAATTATTGGGAGTGGACAGACACAGAGAGAGATGGAGTGAGAGGGGAAGAAGGAGAGAGACTGATGTTCCCTGATTCGGGTTGAAGATGAAAATACGTATTTCAGTTCCTGAGTGACTGTAGGCTCTGGGCTTCGTAGGTATGAATTAGACTATCTTCTCTATGCTGAGGGTTTTCTTATTTGTAAAGTGGCAAAAATAATGGTTAAAAAATGCAGTGCACTTAGAGGAACCAACACAGATAAAGGCCCAATAGATGTCAGTTATCATTTTTCCCTTTTGTCATTCAGATGCCATTTGCTCCTTAGCTTCCTGCTATTGTATCTGGTTTCTCCTAGTCCTACCTGAAAACCTCTTAGTTTTTGCTGGGAACCTATTATTGAATGTATTTCGTGAATGATAGGATTTTCTATGCATACTTCAAAGCCATGGCTTAAAAATTCTTAGCAACCCCGTTGAGCTTCTTCAATAATTCTGCCTCAGTAGGCATGACCCAAATCACTCTGACTTCTTTCTTTTTGCATGCAGAATAGGTCCTCTGCCACACAGGTTAGCTCCCTCTCTTCCAATGTCTGCCCCAAAATGTGCAGAGAAGATTAAAGCAACGCTTTCTACAAAGTGCTTGTCCAGTGTGGGCCTTGCGCCAGCAGCATCGGCATCAGCATCACTGTTTAGATATACAGAGACTCAGGTCCATCGAAGCCATACTGAATCAGAGCGTTCTAACAACCCCCCAAGGGTCCCCTAGGCACTGTCAAGTTTGAGAAGTGACACTCAGCATCCCAACACAGGTTGGCCATACAGACAGAGGAAGGACCCTTACTCTCACTTGAATATTTCTCAGCTGTTTTTTTTTTTAAAAAAAAATGTTTTTATTTATTTCAGAGAGATGAAGGGAGAGGGAGGGAGAGATAGAAACATCAATGATGAGAGAATCATCAGTCCATCCATTGGCTGCCTCCTGCAGGCCCCCTACCGAGGAGTAAGCCTGAAACCTGGGCATGTGCCCCAACCAGGAATTGAACCAGGACCTACTGGTTCACAGGTCAATGCTCAACCACTGAGTCACACCAGCCGGGCTCTCAGCTGTGTTTTTGTTTTAAACCTAATATTCAATGGAAGTATTAGTCACAATTGCAGACAACTTATCAAAACACATTTTCTAAATAAATATAATACTCTTCCCCATAGGAATTCCAAAAAATAGATTTCTGCCTGACATCTATTATGATTACTCAATAAGCTTGCAGTAGATCCTGAACAAAAGAAGAATTGGCCACTAATTTTTCTGATTTTTTATATCTAGCTCATTGCCCCCGTGTCATGACCCTAACAATAGATGTCAGAAGGACATCTTTGGATGAGAAGGAATCCAGGAGTAAGTTGGTTTTGCCCCCTGATTAGAGCTATGAAGCAGCTTAACTTGAAGGTGAAGGTTTTGATTGAGGTGACTTAAGTTTAACCTGTGTGTAAATAGAAATATCTTCTTGGTACAGAAAGAACATGAAAATTGTATTTCTCACATTCCTAGGGTAGAGAATTCTGCTCAGAACTATTTTTAAAAAGCAACTCTTATTTTCGGACAAAATATTGATTTTGAAGACACTTTTAGTCAATATATACATCACCATGTCGTATCTGATGGGGTTTTATCTCTGACTAACCATGCAGTTTTGCTCTTGGCTCTCTCTCCCCAACTTTTTAGCAATAGTAAAGATTTTTACTCCTAACCAAGAATCCAATAAGGCATCTTCTCAGATACTAAGTGAAAGAGAAAATTTAAAGTTGATTGAAGGTAATCCTAAGAATAGTTCACTTCTATAAAAAAAGATATCTGCATTCCTTCTATTTTACCTAAGTTAATGAGATTTTTGGGGCCTTCCATTGATTCTTGAAATTATAGGGTAGTAAAGTTTTCTAGGTAGACCCAATTCTTTAACTACACCCTTGTTCCTTTGTGGCATATGTGACTTTTGTGCTGATTAACGCCTACTGCAATCAAGCTTGGATTCTGTTTCTATATATTGGATTTTGAAACAGGGTTATGCTTACGTAACGTCCTTTCTTGACATGATCATCCAATAAGCTGGTCCACCGATTTTCCGTTAAGGGCAATATTACCCTTAGACCCTTGAATCTTGTGTTACCTTTTGCAAAATGACATGGCTCTTTCCTCCTCATCCTACAAAATAAGGGGTTAGTTGCTCCGTTTTTTCTTTTCATTGATTCCAAAACAGAGAGGCTTATTGAATGTCTACTGTGTACAGGGCCACAAATGTTGACAACAAAAGTCCATGTTTGCACCTTCCCATCTAATTTGATGCATCTCTGGCGGAAACTCCCATAGGGAAGGGGCGAGGGCACATGGGGCTGAGGGTTCTCACCTTGTACTGGAGCTATTTTAATCTCCGCACATTCTTTTTTCCACTGACCTCCTCAGTGATGGCTGGTGGGAGGTTTTTCAAGAGGGAGACACGGCGGGTATGTTGGTAGCTTGCAAAGCCCTCAGTATCCCTGGGCTTAGCATCCCCTAAATAAAGTGGGCTTTCAGCTCAGGCCTTATTTAAAAAGAAAAAAAAAAAATCTCCTGGCAATGAAACAGATGTCAGATGGAAACTTCTCCACTGCCTTTCTCCAAACAGGCCTGCAGCTGTTACTTCTTCCATAACTTTTTCCAGTGAAATTTTTAGGCTTCACCTGTTGATGAACACGCCAGGATTTTTCTTCCCTTCCCCACCCCAGCCTCATCCCCTCCCTGACTTCCCCTGAAAAGGAGATCAGTCGGAACTATTAGAAAGGACAGTTTGGGGTGGCAGCTCTGAGCATGTCATCATTTCACTTCCTGTGGATGTAAGGGGAGCCACAGCCTGCGGGGCTGAAAGACTGCAGGTTCCTCCCAGCTCCTGGTCCACTGGGCTGGCTCCTCAGGGGGACAAGGCAAGAGGCAGAGAGGCAGGTCTTGCCCCTGCTGGCTGGTTCTCTATTGCTCTTTCAAAACCATCTTTCATGTGTTTCTCGTTGGTTCATTTTACTGCTTTCAGTTTTATATCGCACATATGAGTAAAGTCATATGGTGCTGAACTATTTCTGTCTGACTTATTTCACTTAGCATGATATTCTGAAGATCCAAGATAACAAACAAACTCATAGACACAGACAACGGTGTGGTGGTTACCAGAGGGGAGGGGTGGGGTAGTAAAGGGCAAAGGGGTCAAATATATGGTGACAGAAGATGATTTGACTGGGGATGGTGGGCACACAATGCCATATACAGCTCATGTGTCATAGAAATGGACACTTGAAACCTATGTAATCTTATTAGACAATGTCACCCCAATGAAGTTAACAAATTTTTTTAAAAAATTAAGATTAAAATCAATTATACAAGTTTATTCCCTAATTTAGTGTATGCTATTACAGTGTAAATTAAAATAAGGGTTGATTAAAGTTAAGATCACTTTTTAGAAAAACAAGTTATAAACATACATTAAATGCTTACTTTTCTCAGGGAAAAATAAAATGAACTATTTTTTCAGAACTTAGCTGAGGTTTGCCCAAAAGCTGAATAACCACCACCACTCAGGTGTAACAGAAATAGATGTGGAATCTCAGGTTAGAACAAACCAGTAAAACATAAAGTTATGAATCATATCCCAGTAATAAAGGGCTGATTCTCTGCAACTGAAATTGATTTTAAGAGAGAAAGGAGGGAAGGGGAAGATATTCAGCAAGAGAAAAGAATCCTTTGTCGCTGGTTTAGACAGATGGCTGCAGCCACGGGCTTACGTCACTGGGCATGCTTGCTTTTCCCTAAGATAATTAGTTCTATTGACACAGAATTTGATATTCAAAAGTGATCTCCTAATAAATCTCCTAGCATCTGCTATCAATGAAACATAAGATGGACAGCATTGGAAGATGAAGAACTGATAAACACCACATTGAACACTGGCGATATAACACAGTTAATTAAAACTCAAATATTGGGTACCAGTTATATAACATTTCACACATTCTGCATGCAGCGGACAATTCTCTAATGTTTTCCATGATAAATTCCACTTGGGTTTCTCTGGTTGACTCACTTTGTTGAGTTGAAATGGGTTTATTTTAACTTGTGATGCCCCCCAAATCGGCCAACACTGCCCTCTATCCTTCTCCCCTGGGTGGCCCTTCCCACCTGCTCCTTTACCAGGTAGAAGCCATGAGACAGAAGACTGCTCACCTTTCCTCCGTCTATTACATAAAGCCACATACATGTGGACCAGCCCCCCTGTCATCCCCTTCCCTTCTTCCCTTCTGACATGTGGAAGCATGGAGTTCACCGGCACCTCACATCCTGTTCACTTCTCACCTTTCTGGGAACATTTTACCAACTGTTCTCTTCTCTCAGCTGTGTAATCACCTTCTCTGTGTCAACTAACTCATTCTTATTTGCTTTTATGCATTATCTTTTTTGTTAAAATGGCAACAAAAGCCTTCAATCTAGCATCACCTTCCAGCAATCTACCTTGTCCCTTGGGGGCATTTGGGATTGAGCATCTCAACCAATTTCTCTTTCTCTCTCAACTTTTTACTCGATACCTTCATATTAAACTAGAGGCCCAGCACGTGAAATCGCAAGGCCCCCGCCAACCCATGCCCCGCCCCGCCAGGCTCACAGCCCCACCCACCCACTGGGCACCAGCCTTGCTGTGGGCCTCGGGGGAGAGACCGAGAGGTGCTCCATGCACTTCATGGTGACCAGTCATTTGGTTGTTTCGGCATTACGGCACTGGCTCTTTATAATATAGATATCTTGGCCACTCTCTACCTCTACTTCTTACTTTCTTACCCAAGGGAAGAAAGGATAAGATTAGAAGAAGGAACCTAGCATGCTAGCATGCTCAGTTCATCACTAAATGGAGCATAAACCACCCCCACAGAGAAAAGACACAGCAGGAAGAAATGCTTTCAAGGCCCCAGGTATTCCAAAGGTGAGAACAGCCAGTGTTTCATAATGCACATGCTGGAAATATTGGTCCTCAACAGGCTCTCGGGATGACAGCTGTAGGCACGTCCCCAGCTGCCTGCTTCAGGAACCCAGGAGGGTAATTTTTCTCTAGCCAAATGGACTGTGGCAATGAGGGATGGCCTTGGCTTCAACTTGCTTTGAGGTGTGTCTTGTGGGCTTGATTATAGGTACACGGAAACATGTGGAGTCCCCGATATCGTGGCCAGATCTAAAAATACCTGCTCCTGGGAGGAACCAAGTGCTGTGTCCCAGAGAGGCCTCACCGGGCGTCACCGAGGCACCAGAAATGTGCTCAGCGGGAGTGGAAAGGGGTAACCTGTGGTAGTCAAAACTGCCAACCAGCTTCGTAGATGTGAGCGAGTACCTTAACCAATCTGCACTTTGGTTTTTATATTCCTAAAATCGGGTGGATGATAATGGTACCACTGTGGTGATTAATGTTATGTGTCAATTCAACTGGGCTAAGGGATGCTCCGATAGCTGGAAAGCATTATTTCTGGGTGTGTTGGCGAGATTATTTCCAGAAGACATTGGCATTTGAATCCGGGAATTGAATAAAGCAGATGGCCCTCCCCAATGCAGGAGGGCATTATCTGGTCCCTTGAGGGCCTGAACAGAACAAACGGTGGAAGAGTGGTGGGGTTCTTACTCTCTCAGCCATCTCTCCTGCCCTTCCACGTGGAACAATGGACCTCCTGGTTCTTGGGCCTTCAGCTCCAAACCCCAATTCCACCCCACCCTCAGCCCCCCACTTCTTAGGCCTCGGGACTGAATTATTCCCCTGGCTTTCCTGATTTTCTAGCTTGCAGATGGCATTTCTCCAGTCTCCTCACCCTCCATAATTGAATGAACCAATTCCCATAATTAATCTTTTCTCCTTTATCTATACACATGTCATTTTGGTTCTGATTCTCTGGAGAACCTTGCCTAATACAATCACCTTCCTTAAAGGGTCATTTATGGACACATTCAAGGCACACTAGAATGTACAAAAATGTTTTAAAAAACTAACTATTGGCCAAGATGTAGAGCAATTGGCGGGAGTCATAGACTGTTTTTGAGCAAATGAATTGGTAAAACCACTTTGAAAACTGTCTGGTAGTACCTGCTGAAGATATACATAAGCATCCCATATGATCTGGCAATGTCACCCTTAGTTATATAAAGCACACATACAAGCACATGTTTACCAGAGGACATGCAGAAGAATTTTCATCACAACACTATTTGTAATGCCTCCAAAGTAGAAACAACCCAACGAATGAGTGTTGTTGTTATGGCCAAGGCAGGATCTTCAAAGGATCTATCAAAATGGCTTTGACTTTAAAACTCTCAGAGAAACTCCCATGAGTCTCAAGTCTCATAAAGAGAAGATAAGCAGACCTGTGAGTCTCAGGGCCTGATAAAGTTTCACAGCACCAATGAGATAAGCTTGCCCAAATCAACAAACCAGAATCTGATCAAGACTATAAACCCAATCACCAGTGCTCAGAATATACAGAGAATCATGTTAAACTTCGCCATGGGAACATAATAATTAAAATCAGGACTATGGAGAAGTATAAGGATCAACCATCTGATTTCTTCAACAAATACATTGCAAGTTACTTAGGAGGAGAGAAGACTTATCATTGACTAACTCACTAAGCTATGCAGTTGTTCTGTGAGGTCTTCTGTGTCAGTATTAGGTTCCACAGTAAAAGCTTTATTAAGTGTCTGTAACTTCTCTATTGTCTGGGGATGCACACATGCATACACCAAGACCCTTTTCCTTAAAGGGGATATGACAGTGTAATCCCTGGGTTCCATATAGTGTTGTGGGTTCTGTAAATGATGTAGTGCAGAACACAGGAGGGAGGGTCTAATTATTTAGGGGCACAGATAGCACATAAGCCATCGTTATCAATTGTCACCTGGTGTCTTAGTCAGCTTAGGTCACCATAATGTAATATCACAGACTGGCTGGCTTAAACCATTCTGGAACTGGGAAGTATGAGATTCGGGTACCAGCACAGCCAGGTTCTGATGAGAGTTCTCTTTCTGGCATGCAGACTACTGCCTAGATGTGCCCTCACTCACATGTCAGAGAGAGAGATCTGGTGTCGCCTCCTCTTCTTATAAAGGCACTAATTCCATCAAAGGCCCTAACCCCATGACTTTATCTCATCCTAATTATGCCTGTAGGCCTCATCTCCAGATAGCATCACACATTGTGAATTAAGAGCTTCAACATATGAATTGGGAGTGAGGTTTGGGAGAAATTGAGGGACATATATCAACGTATGGTCCCAGTTCCTTGACCCATCAATGACATGTACCCCTCATCCATCTCCTCTGATCCCATAGGCAAAGAATCCACTCTGTAGAAAGAACTGATATGCCTCCCAAATTCTTGCCTGTCCGCTACCTCAATTGCAGTTCATTATACTTTCTAACTGTGGTCCATATGTTTGTGTCTAATAATTCCCTTCTGCCTCTTTTTTTGTTTTTCTTAACTGCTTGCCTTTAATTTTCTGTGGGGTTTAGCACAAGGACTTGGTTACCTCTTTTTTTGTCTATTCTAGAGATCTTTTTTTAAATGTTTCTCTCTCAACAATTTTGACGAAGTTTCACTGAGGTTAGTAAGCTCTTTTGCTACATTTTAAATGCTGATGTTCTTGCTACTGCATTCTTATGAGTTGAAGACTTTGAAATTACCTTAAGATGTATCTTCAATTAGTGTCATGTCAGATTTAGGAATGAAAGGAATAAGAGTTTTAAAATTGAGTGAGTAATTGATTGCTTTCCTGTCTCTGGTTTGAGAAAGACTTTACTTACTGACTAAAATCTCCAAATGGTCACAATAAAGAGAGTTAGTCAGACAGTTGGTAATTTGTCACTAATGAGACATGGAACCTACCAAAGTCCCATCGCTGCCTATGTTCTTGCACTCAGTAAGTGTCTTAGAGACAAGTGTGCCCCATATTTATATCTCTGGAACTACCGAAGTCCTAGTGTTAAAAAGCAAATTTGCAAACACACATATGCACACCCAGACTCTGCTCTCAAAATACATGCCATCAAATGAGCATTACAGAGCAATAAATGGACAGTTACAATATAACATAGCATGAACTAGTACAGAAATAAATCTTGTGCTATGGAAACACACTCAATATCACACCTCCTTGCAAGGTCTGTAAGTCATAGGACACATGGACACTGTGGGCTACAGGAAGACAGGACAGGATTCCTGCCCTTCAGAGTCAGGTAAGTGTGGGAGATAAGATAAAGCCCACAGCATGAAATGACAACTCGGGAAAGTTCAAGATAAAGTGAAAAATGAATGGGTCAGACCCTTTCAATGTGTTAGGACTTAACAGAAAAGAGAGCTCTAGCCTACTGTAAAAATTTAAGAGAGGAAGTAAGACATTAGAAATTTAGGATTGAGTCACTGGCAACAGGTTAGAACAAGGCCAATGGCTACATATAGAATTATGAGGTCTCAGTCCCTGGCCATTGGGACGGAATGAATTTGTGTTTATTTGTAATTATTTTGCTGTCATAGCTAACAGGAGGTGTGTTCTAGGTGTCAGTTAACGAACATGATGCTTGCGATGACAGAATTCTCTTACAATTTATCCAAACGACAGAGATGACATGCCATGTGTGCAGCACAGCCCTAATGTGTTTAGGAAAATATTATTGGATTTAAAACCAGGCATTTTTAATTTAATAGAGCTACATACAGAGTCATAAATGACTCACCCAATTGCCTCCTCATGGTTTAATGTTAACACCAATATAAAAATAGTAAAATGATCATGCATAGAATTTAACCTAAGTACTTTATGGATGACCATTAGAACCAGTTTTACAGACGATATGGGCAGACGTTGACTGAAAGATTACATAAACACTTTGGAGAAAAGCGAAGTAGGACAAGAGAAAGAAATTATGATTGAAATGCAAGCAATTAAAGCGTGCAGTACCCAATTGGGCCTTATGGGCTTAAATATGCTGCAGGTCTCTCTCCATCTGGATCTTAATAAGCTTTGAGTTATTGCCAATGAAATACCAAAGAGGCCTCTTCCGGCACATGGGCATCTGCCCACATGGTTCAAGCAGGCAGCTGATGGGTTACAGTTGCTGTTGAGGGGCATGATCAAAACGAGGCCAGCGTTTCAAAATGACCGTTTCACAGGCAATGTCTAGCTAGAGCATTTAGCTGGATTCTACTCTCAACTGAAATGATTTTAAAACAATGAAGGAATTATGAACTCTCATTTTAAGTAGACATGTTGATATTTTTAAATTTTCATCTAAAAATAAGTAGTGGTATAAAATATATTTTTAGTGTATTGTAAATGTCAATATTTTAACCAACACCCTAACCTCACTTTTTAATTTTATCTATAGAACCTAAATTCCAAAGTGATTTGATAAGTATCCTTATCTATTTAAGTTATACATGAACCAGGTTTTCAATACCCAGAAATATGATAGGACTTCTCCTTCTATTTGTGGTTCCATTTCACTTCCCCAAAGGAATTTTACTAAAATTCAATAGCTTGTCTTTTTTTTTTCCCCTTTCACTTTAGCCATTCTGGAAGATATGTGTAGTGGAACCACATGGCAATTTTAATTTGAATTCCCCTAATGACTAGGTTTCATCATTTTTAAAAATTTGATTTATTAATGTTGTAATTATGAAAATTATTTTGACAGATTTTATAAAAGTCACACACATGGCATACAGGTAGGACACTTTTTATATTCCTCTATTTTGCCATCTTCCTTCCACTAAGGCCTTTGCTGTTTAAGCTTTGTATATATATATATATATGTGTGTGTGTGTGTGTGTGTGTGTGTGTGTGTGTGTGTGTGTATGATTAACACCAATAAAATTTTATAAATTAGACTTTTACATCATCTCCAAACCCTATTTCATCCCTCACTTCTAATATTCAACAATGACCCCAGGGTGCATGTCACAGATGGAATGAAGAGACTGGTTCCAAACATTATTTGTGAGCAAAACAAAAGTCTAGATCATAATTTGGGGATTGGTGAAAATTTAAAAGACCCAACATCAAATGGCATGTTTTGGCATATATCCTTTGAAACCTATGCGAAGTAGACCTTTCGTCTGAATATAGATTATGAAACCTAATTCATTAGCTCATTAAATGGAATAATTTGAAGACTTGAGTTTTGATTCACCCTTTGTCACTAATTGAGCTGTTTGGACATGGAGGTTGCTTCACCTGTAGAATGAGGCACTGAAGCTGCTGGCATTGCTGATGAGCAGATACCATCCGTTCTGCTCCCAGATGAGAAGGCCTAGGTCACACGTGCTCCCTTAAGCCTGCTCCAAGGCTCCCTTTCTGCCTGCCTGATCAACATTCAGTGCTTTTACAAATTAAACTACATCTGGAGTATTTGACTTCATGAATACATTGTATGCTCTCTCACATTTTACAAATATAGTATTTATAATAACTCCATTTATTTACCAATGGGATTTTTTTCTGGGTGAATATGTCATGTTTTTAGAACCCACAATATATAAACACACTGAAATAGTTATCAAAGAGACCAGTTCGACTAGACTACATGAGAGAATAATGGGGGGGGGGGGATTAGCAATGGCTTAAAGAAAAGGTAAAGTTGAAGAGACATAAATATATCTTGCATATTTGATGAGTTAACATATACAAAAGGAAGTGAAGTGACCAGCGAGGTTAGGGAGATGGGAATTTCAATCCCTGTCATGCAAACAGAGCCTAAAAGTGTCCCACGCGAGGTGTATTGTATATACAGTGCAGCATATGTAGAAGGAAAACGGGGAATGCATCAAAGCCAGTATTGTGGGTCTAATTCCCCACTGGCTTCTCCACTCAGTCTGAAATATGGCCACTGTCACTGTAGTGAGGCAGCTCAACTGCTGGCACAAATCCAGGTCTGGATTCGCATAACCCAAAGAACTGAGGATTCTTGTAGAGATGAGATAAAATAATAACTGAAAAGACTATTTGAAAAAATGTACAGATAGGCATAAATGAAACAAGAAGAGGTATCTATAAAAAACAAACAATTTGAAATCTTGGAAGTGCAAATTAAAATTATTATTAAACAAAAGACAATAAATAGTATACTCTGAAATAGATATTTCAAAGAGAGAATCAGAACATTGAAGGACAGTACAGATAAATTCACCCACAATTCAGGACTGATGTAAAGAAATAATTTTTTTAGGTAATCATTTAAGACATGAAGAAAAGAATCAGAAATAGAGGATGGATAGATAGATAAATATATAGACTTTCCTAAAAAGAGAAAGAGGAAATTGTGGAGAAACCAAACTCAAAGGTAATTGCTAGAAATTTTCAATGATATTGATATTATAAAGCAGGGCATTATGGGGACTGCAGAAGTACCTAAAGACAATAAAATACATTATGTTTTTAAAGACAAGTAAGCCAAACAAAATAGGAATACTGGGCAAATTTGGTCAGTGGATTACCCGTTTTCAAAACTTGCAGTAAATATCACTTCAAAAGAATGGAAATGGAAAAAGGAGACTTTAGAAGCCCTCCAAAAATTCACAATTAGTACAGTTATGGTTCTTAAGCTCAGACTGGATTTACTCTGTATGGAATCACACACATGCCCAGCTAATGATAGAGAGCCCTATTATTTCTTGTAAAGTACCACTGTTCATTCTGAAACACTAGGAACCTGTTTCAGCCATCACACAATTTGTGTTACACATAGCAAAGTGCTATGCGTATCATAAATGCTTGGACATAATCTAGGACAGTTGGTCTTTCAGCAAGGAAACCCACACTAAAGAGTTTTTCCCTCTCTACCCAATCTCCATCTATATATATAAAAGGCTAATATGCAAAGTGTCCCCTTGGGAGTTTGACCGGAAGACCGGGAGTTTGATCACTCACTATGACATGCACTGACCACCAGGGGGTGGCACAGAACATGTCAGGCAACCAGGGGTGGTGGTGGAACACTGAGGGAGCAAGGGAAGGAGGAGGTGGGGAACTGATCGGCCCTGATCGCCAGCCAGGTCTAGGGACCTTACCCATGCACAAATTTCATGCACAGATTTCGTGCACTGGGCCTCTAGTTACATAATAAAAAAAATTTTAAACAGCTACTGGTCATGAACTCAGTGTAATAAAACAACTCTGAACTTTTGTTCCAACTGTCTTCATTCATGAGTGTAATTTATGTTTTGTGCCACCACCACCCAAAAGATTTTGAGATTTATAGATTGCAATTTACATCATATTGGCTTAGTTTTCATTTAGTTTATTTTTTTTTCTCATAAGAAAAGGAGCAAAACCAGAGAAAGAGTAGAGTCTTAATAGGAAATTTGGGTCAACCTCAAATCCCTAAATAACCTTCTAAACATAAAGTATATTTCTTAACTACTCATGTACAGGATTTCAGATTAAGTGAATTCTGCAGCTAAGGAACTGACTGTTTAAAATAAATATACATAAAATTGTTCTTTGGTGATATATTTTGTAATTGTTATTTTTTTAATTAGACCCTGTTCTTTTCAATAATTCTAAAGATAGATTATAGTTTTAATTCAAGTTCAGAAAACTATAAAAGTTTTTCTTTAAGAGTTGGAGACTTTTACTAAAACCAAAATGTTTGATTATAACCTCCAGTTTTAAAGATTAAAACATATATACCTTCTAAATTATTTTCAAGTAATTTAGAAGGTTTCTCTCTGAGAGGAATAGCGAGGAATGAGATGCCTATGCCAACTTTTGTAGCTTTTTTCTAAAACAAAAACAAAAACAAAAACAGGAAACTCATTTGGTTGAGCATAAACTAATTTTAACAGAGACACAGATTTTTAGTTGTAACTCTAAACATAGAAATTTTGAATAACTTCTAAATTTGGAGAATGCACTTCTAGTTACAAAAAGAGCTTCACAATGGCAAAATATTCCCATCAGTGCTTAATGAGTCCATTTTCCTTCTCAAATAGGATCCCTCATAATTTTACATCTAGGAGAGCTTTGGGCTCTGGGCAATTACCACTAGTTTCATAACTAGTTAACTGACTAGTTATAAGCATTACTAGTTAACTGACTCCGGAACATGCTTGAGATGGAAACTCATTGCATAGTTCCCATCTCTCTAGTATTGCTGGAATTACTTAACAGGATTTACATCTGGAGAGTCAAGCATATTTTTTCAGGTAAATCTGCATTTACATGCTAATAAAAAGATTGTGAAAACCTCACTAGAGGCATAGTAGGGAATGAGAAAGCAGAGATGAATATATGCACATATTGTCTGTCTTTTATTAAAAAAAATTATTTTCTTCCTAAAGTCATGTAGAACCACCCTTAGCTTTGGACAAGTGTGGCCCGGGCTTGAGCATCGCCTTCAGCGGCTCCACATAGCACACGATAAAGTCACAGGGGAACACATGGGTGCCTCACTCCGAAGCCAGCACTTAATGGGCACATCACTGCCAAGTCTCACACATCTATGCTCATTCTGAGCACCTGGCAAGCCAGCCCAACACATCTCTGCATCTCCTGCACTTTGTTGGTTCCTGTATCAAAAGTCCACCCAATCCAAACACATGGACCTGTTGGTTTGGATCATAACGAATGTAGTGGGAAGACGCTGATCAGAGTAGAGAGAGGGCGTGAAGAGCAAATGCTTCACAAAGAAAAAAGGCAAATGGACTCATCAAATCTCCTTTTGGGGACAGCGTGAGAGCAATAAATTACAGGTTAACACCATTTTCTTAGTAGTGCTGAAATTCCTTTGTTTTCCTTCTCACATTCTAATTCATAATAACTTTAAAATGTGTAAAAAAAATTAATTGTATTTAATTTATATTTCAGATTACATTCATATAAAGCTTTATTACTCAAATAGTTGTTAAATAAAATAATTTATATTAAAATATTTTACATACTTTCACATTTTATTTAATTTTCAAGTCTTTAAATCATATCAATAGTATACTAATTATGTGAAAATATTGATTACATAAATATAACTGACTACTAGGATGAAAGTAATAAAAATATATATTATTAAAATACATAATCATTTATAAATTGTGTATATCTTTATTTCACTACTCATCCAAAGATTTCTGGCTTATGAACAAAACACTAGGCATGCACAATAATAAGTAAATTCACTCATCTTTGGTATCTGGCCAACTTTCAGTCATATAAAAACTGAACCTTTGAACATATCTTTCAATTTTGCAATTATGTAGATAAATTTGCCAAGAACAGAAAGTAGAACAGATTTTATTTAACAGTTTGTTAGCTTGATATGTAACTTTTAAATATTTGACATATGGTATGTGGGCCTCCCTTTCTACTCTTGCTCCAGGCCCGCAAATGTAGAAATGAGCATGGTATAAAAGTTGTATCTAAAGACTGTGTCACGAACCAATGCTTAGAAATATACAGGCCCAAAGAGGGAAATACAGTCCCTGCTCTAGGAAGAAAATCATTGTGCAACCAAAGGACAGTAGGGCCTGGCTAAGGTGTTCACATGATCCAGGAGGATACATGCGGGAGTGTCTCTTGAGGATGCTGGGTTGAGACATAGGCAGAATATAAGATCAGATAAGAAATCGCTTCTTAACATTGAAGTAGTTTCTGGAGACTTACAATTTAACATTCTGCCAGAAATATTTGGAGGCAGTACTCACTGGCTGCTAGAATGTTCTTTGAAGCTGAGACATTAGAAGGATGAAAGGTAAATGAGATGGAGATGCCAGTGTGGCTTTGGAAGAAGGGGTCAGAAAGCTCTGGGAAATGTGTATGTTAAAGTATATTTACTTGGTCAGACAAGAAAATCCAGAACCTGACCATGTTCTCTGGAAAAGCCCAAAGGACATTCGCTTTACTAAAGCCCTGGAGAATGCACTTTTGAGGGATCCCTGGTGTCTTTAGGAGCTGGGTGGGATGGCTTCTTTCTAGAGTTGGAAGTAGGAGATGCTAGCGCTCTGGCCTCTTCACTATCCAAAGGGAGGCACTTGTAGTGGAGGTGAGGTAGATAGAATCAGTGCAATGGGCAATGAGGGCAGAGGGGCTCTCAGGTTACTGTACCCACAGGTGTCTATGGTGATGACTAAATAGATCATAGTGTTCCAGGGTGAGACGGATGAAGAACTATTTGCTTGACTTATATAACCAGAAAAATTCAAAAACTGATCAAGAGAGGTCACTATAATGTTGCTAGCTCTAAGTCAGTTCATGCACATCGAACCCATTGATTGGTCCCCTGGAAGAACGAAAATTTTACACTTGTTGAAGCATATTGGAGGCAAGGTTTGAATTGACCTTGATGGTAGGAGGATAATCTCACATCTGGAACTACCACTCTTGTATATTTAGCCACATTTAGTTCGGGCGGAATATAATCTTTCATTGGACAGATTGTAAATTTAAATGGCACATCCTATTAAAGAATCATTAAATGCGAGTCTCCTACAAAAGTCTACGTGTAATGTCAAAGGTTATCTAAATGATCTAAATGACCAACGTCGTCCTTTAATAACACTGATACGTTTTATTTACGATATCCGACTGGTGAGAATTTTGTCTCGGGTTTCCCAGGACACAAACATTGGTTCCAGAACTCCTGTTACTGAGGTGCCAACTTTTCGTGTATGGAGAGCATTATTGTTCCTCTCTTTATCCTGTTTAAGTCACACTTAGAAAACTCAGCCCCTAATTTCCTCCCTTCAGAAGGGATTGTTGTTGTTGTTTCAATTTTTAGCTAGTTTCCTTTATTTATACTGCTTTTGTCATGCGCCCATAATGTTGACCAACTTCAGATATTTACAGATTCAAACAGCTGCAAACATATAATTAGATCTTATCAACATTGGCCATATGTTTGTGAACAAAACTCTCTTCCCCTCTCGCCACCAAAGAGCTAAAAACACTTGGGAATTTGGCACGTTGACAAACTTCTGTCTTCTCGCTCTTCCTACTGGGATCCTCGCTCTTAATGAGCTTCCTAAACCTCATCACTGTGAAATGTGAGTCCATGAACCGTCTTTCCAGAATTGTGTTACCCAATTTAGGGTTGTAATTGCCTCCTGGTGGCTTCCCCCACATTAAACACTCTGCCTAATACAACTGCATTCCTCACAGAGAGGATTGCCTGATAATCATTTATAATAAATCGCCCGGAGTCACTCAGGACTCATTCACAGGGCCAGGGGCTCCTCTCTGAAAACCAAGTAAATGTGCCTGAGACTTCTCCTCTCCACTCTTATCTGTCTTGTTAGGCTTTTGAAATTCAGCTTTGATTTTCTTCCATTAGAAAATCACTGGCACTTGCCCTTTAGTATCGTGAATGCATGGAGCCTATTTCAGGAGAACTGATTCGCTAAGACTTAGCTACTAATAAATTGCATCTCATTAGGGACATTGCCATCTTCCTACCTACGCCTCCTACTAGCAGATAACAACTCCCATTAAGTCAGCTGGCTCTACTGGGTAAAAGTTCACAGGAACCAGAAGGAGTCATCACCTCATCGAGATTTTATTCCTTTTTTCCTACTTAATCATTCCTTCGGCAAAACGGAGTCGGGGAGGAGGTGCATTTATGAAGGAGGTTGGAGAGGCCTGGTCCTTGGTTACTCCAACGCTAGCAGCTCAGTAGCAAAGGAAACTGCCGAGGCAATGGAAGTCGGGGAGAGATTACATAAAGAAGCACTGGAAGCAATCGCAGAGACAAAGAGTTCAATCTAAATTTAAATCAATTAAAATTCTTCTAGGTCAAAATCTGCAGAAAAAGAACCTGGAATGAACGCATGGGACTAGCTCAGCCGACATTGCTGTTTTCATTTTTTTTTTTTTAAATGGCATGTGATTCTGACCCGCCCAATACATTTTGCAGGAAGATGTCATGTTAAGTTTAACAACAGGTTTGTTGCAAGAAACTAAGAAAGAAGGGATGGGGGGAAAAAACGGGGAAATACCTTAGCAAAGTTCACCCCTAAAATATAGAAATATCAATGCTTGCATCAGACTCCTCGCCTGGCTTGGCCCAGAGCCTTGGCTATTGGAGGGCCTTACCAGCTCTTCATGTTTCAATGCAAGGAAGCCACTGGAGATGTCCAAGCTCATTTGCCTGGAAGCATGAATCAAGTCACTTTGTCGCTGTGTTTCCTGGGGGTGTGGGTGGGACGGAGGCAGGGGAGCAGAGGAGAGACACGGGCTGGGGTGGAGGCACATTTGAACAAAGCCGGATTTAGCTTATATTTTAATTCACTTGTGTGGGTGATCCTCCCCGAAGGCAGAATCTAAATGATCTCCTGGGGGAACCTAGCCATACGGCAAGCCACGCAAGTTCTAGAGACGTGTGAACAGTCAGGCGCCTGAACTGCTCATTTTCACACCGACTTCCCTAATGTGCTATGGTGGCTCTTACCATTGCTGTTTTCTATACCTTCTTCCTTTCCTTCACGATCCCTCAGTCAGCTGTTGGGATTAGATCCTTCCTCTCCTTCAGGACATAACGGGTAGGGATTTTTTAAGAAATACTGCAAGTTTGACGTGCTTTCCTCTGACATCTTCTTTACAAATAATATAAGGACACTTGACTTTTCCTGAGCCATTTTAGTACTTGTGGTGCATGCAGACGAAAACAGCAAACTTGTAAAAAAGGCGGCAGCAAAGGAGAGTCAGCGGCTAACGTTCTGCCCCAACGAGGCTGTGCGTCTCAATTGCTTATTAGTAAACGGATGAAGGGTAGAATATGCATGATTCCGGCAAGGTTGCAGGTAACCAGAAATCTCCTGTTCCTCTCTAGGCACTTTTTATCTGGGGGGAGGAGGGGCAGGAAGCCACTTCACTCCTTCTGACCAGTGGGCTGGGAGAAAAGGAGAAGTGTGCTCCTTGCAGGCCCAGGCACCGAAAAGCCCGCGTGGGACCCTCTCCTCCCCAGCACACCCACCCGGAGGTCCTGGGTTCCAGATAATGGACATGCAAGCTGGGAACAGCCTGTTCCTAAGAGAGCACTTCCATCCGAAATGCTTTACATAAAGGAGAAATAAATGCTCCTTGTGTGAAACCACTGATATTTTGGGATTAGGACATTATCACAGCATGACCCAATCCCTCATGACTTATTCAAAACCCAACTGTAAAATGGTAAAATTCAGACATAAAATAACTAAATGATCATCCAATAGGACCTTTAAATATAGAGGTGCAAATTAAAATGAGATATTTTAATCTATTAGTTAATACTTTGTTTGAAACAAAATCATAATACCCTTCTCTAACTGGTTGTAGTAAAATAGAGACCCAGGCATTGCTTTCAAAAACAGAAAAAGGAAATATTTTGGGAATTTCTCTTTAAGTGCTTTTATAGTTTGATCCAGTATGTACATTTTTTGTTAATCAAGACAAAAATATCAACATGTACAGGGGAAATTTTATACAAAATACGTTGATTTCTATGTTAATCATTGCAGTGAAAAAGGGAACCATCTTAAACGTGAGGTAATAAAGGATTTAAAGAAACTACAATATATCAATGTGATTAATATTACTCAGCCATTGAAATGTGCTCACCTTCCCGACTACTCCGCATTTAAATACTCCAGCTTCAAATCTAGGATGATCCCGTCTTACCCGTGCCTTTGAGGTTAATACCCCACTTACTTGCAAAAGCAGTTTTAAATGCCAGACAAGGGAACATGTTTAAAGCAGGACAATTAAAATAAGCAGCTGTTGGTTGAACCGTCGGCCAGGACTAAGTGAGGAGCACGGCCGTTAGAAGATGAGGCCCGCCAGTCTCTAGCACAGATCTGCAGGGGGCTGACCACTGGAATTCAGAGCTGCTCTCCCTCTCCTCCTGCCCCCTGAGCACCAGCTGATGGCTCCATGGCCTGGACCCGGGAGGCAGGGAGAAGACAAGGACACCCGTAGATGAAGGCTACAAAGTATGTGTTTATTCTCCCCTGTGGTGCTCACGGGTATAACCCTCACCCTTCAGACAGCGCCTGGCACACAGGAGGCCCTGAACAAATAGGTGTTGAAAACAGAAGAAAGTAAACAAAAAATGACTAAAGACAGCACAGTACACAATAGGAAGTGATGACGACGGCACCCGGATGGATATTGTATACTCTGACTCCAAGTGTCAAGTCACACATATTTTTATTTGTGAACCAAACAAAATGCATCCGAATCTGTAGCTTACAGAAATGTGACCGTAGCCATGTGACGGGTACTCGCTTCGAGGTGGCCTAGAAGTGAACCTGCAGTAGCTCTGAGATATGCCTGTATAGAGTGAAAGAATTAAATAATACTTTACATAACTCCTAGCACACTAGTAGGGTTTAAATGAATACTAACTGATAATAGCTAATATTTATTGGGTATTTGCTCTGTTCCAAATTCTTAGACATATACTGACTTCATGGAATTGAACACATAGGGTGTGGTCCCAGGTTAAGACCCTGAACTCCTTCCTACTCTTACTCAACGAAGAAAAATTCTTGTCTGGGTTAGAACTTCTTCCCCCAAACCGTTCTCCTGATGTTCGACTCCCAGGAGGGTCTCTAGCAGGGGAAGCTGCTCCTGGAGTTTTTTCCTCAAAATTCCCTTGATTAGGAAAACATATTTGATAGAGGTTGTCCTTTCTGGCAGCAACTTATGAAAATTCCGTGAGCGCCTCTGGTCTGCCAGCCAGCCACGGAATCTTTACGTGCAGCCGAGAGGAGGAGAAGAGTAAAGAAAAGCAGAAAAATAACCAGGCCCTCCGATTAGGAGTCTCCTTGGGGGTGCTCCAAGCTGCTAAGAAGCGTCCTCCTCATCTCCTGGACTGAGCACTGAGCCGGGCAGGCTCCCTCATTCTAGCCCAGTGATGGCGAACCTTTTGAGCTCGGCGTGTCAGCATTTTGAAAAACCCTCACTTAACTCAGGTGCCGTGTCACATATAGAAATTTTTTGATATTTGCAACCATAGTAAAACAAAGACTTATACTTTTGATATTTATTTTATATATTTAAATGCCATTTAACAAAGAAAAAGCAACCAAAAGAATGAGTTCACGTGTCACCTCTGACACGCGTGTCAGAGGTTCGCCATCACTGTTCTAGACTATGACACAGGCCTTATGTCTGCCTCTGAGCTTGCTTTTGTTTTCTTTCCTGATGAAGACACTTAACTACTTGGAGGCTTTTGATGTGAGATAATTAAGAGTCTAGAACGCCATTGACTACACAGGAACAAGCCCTTTCCTGGCAGAAACGCCCTCTGCAGAGCATGTTTACTGCCGACCTTCCGCCTCTGGAATGAGGGGCTCCGTGTCCCACAACTGCGACAGCTCGCTCACAAGGCCCAAGAAGCAAAGGACCGCGGCCGCCACACACGTGATGGATGGGAGTTCTCAGATGTAAACAGAGATGGAAGATGGATGAGCATGTTTTAAAGGGAATTTTTTTAATCACGGTGCTAACAATTTTCAAAGCAAAAATGTATACCAGCGGCATGTTAGCCTCAGGAATTTGAAATCCATTTGTGGCAACAAATAATTAATTAGAAAATCAAGCTATCTCATGTTGTAACAGTTTCCTTGAACTATCATCCAAACCTGCTCATTAAAAACTACATTATGGAAGTCATTTGGAGTCATGCATGTGAATTTTCTACATGAATGTTAAGATCAATGAGAAATCAAGAAAGCTAACCACAGGTTCTAAATCATACATGATATCACAGTCCTAGACCCTCCCAGAGAATGGTTGTGAGGATTCAGTGACATAATCCAAACACATACTGAACGTCGATTTAGCGTGCTCTGTTTTAAGCATAGGGACACATCCATGAGCAAAGGTATTCCCTGTCCTTGAACTCACTTTTGGGTGAGGTCCAGAAAGCAATGACAAAACATTAATAAATGAGTAAATTATTTAGCATGTTAGAGGCCAATAAGTAAAGATTGAGCAGTTTAAGAGGTAACAGGGAATGCTTGTGGGAGGTTGAAGAGTGTAGTTTAGCTTTTATTAAGGGCAGTCCTCTTTGGAAAGGTGCCATTTGAACAAAACAGTGTTACAAAGGTCAGGGAATGAGCAATGAAGATATCTAGAAGAGCATCCCAGGTGGAGAAAAGAAGGTCTAAGGATCTAAGTTGAAAATGTGCCCTTGTGGTTTGATGGAAAACATAGAGACCAAGGGAGAAGGAGATGGAATCAATGAATGAATGGAACCCTGGCCAGGTGGCTCAGGTGGTTGGAGCATCTCCCCCATACATATACCAAAAGTTTTCGGGTTCATTCCCTGGTCAGGGCACTTTGGGAAGCAACCCATTGATGTTTCTCTCTCTCCCTTCCTCTCTCTCCAAAATCAATAAAAACATATCCTCAGGTGAGGATTAAAAAGAAAAGAAAGAATGGAGGGGGAGGGTCACATCGACCTCAAAGGCCATTGACAAGACTTTTGATTTTACTGTGAGTAGAACAGGAAACAATCCCAAGGTTTTAAAGTGATTCCTCTGACTGCTGTATCCAGAATAAACTATAGCAGAGTAGGCTGGGCAGAAGCAGGCAACATATTGACTAGCATAGTAATTCGAGCAAGAAATTACGGGGCGGGGGTGAAGGTGGGGATAGATGTCAGAGCTGGAGCTGAAGGGCCTGGCCTGAAATTCACATTCCATAGGTATCAGCTCTTAGTCACTATCCTTGGAAGGAGGTGGGTGATACAATGACATCTCCCACGAGCTGTCTTTCACAGAAAGGCCAATACAGTGGGGCCTTGACTTACGAGTGTCCTGACTAGCGAGTTTTTTTGAGATACCAGCTGTCTCGGCTGATTTTTTGCATTGAATTGACAGAGTAATTTGAGTTAACGAGCTCCTTAAAGGAACGAATTGAACTCGTAAGTCAAGGCCCCACTGTAGAGTTTGTGAATACTATGGAGACATTTACTGGACCACAAAACTCTTCCCCTCAGAGATTCAGTTCAGTTCAATCCTGAACCTCAAAGTCAATGGTGTGCAGTCTTTTTTTTTTTTCCCTCTAAAAACTTTATGGTCACAAGTTTTTATGACTTTCATAAATCTGCCAATCTGGGAGTCTGTTTTACATGGTATTTTGGCTCTAGACCATTGAAAATAATGGTTTAACTCTCATCCTTTTTTTTTTTTTTTTTTTGCATTATTTGGCTGTATCTGTTGACACAAATTTATTTCAATCCTTCCTGTATACAATTGGTTCTTTTATCATTCTTTTCTCAACTTCAGGTACTCTTCCAATTCATTCATCACTCAGTATCTTTACTTTAAAATGTTTTAAAAAAATATATGGGACAGATGCTTCTATAAAGTCATTGTAGCCGTAACTTTAGGCATAGATAAGGTGATTTACAAGTAGTTAAGACCAGCTTACACATGCTAAAATGTGACTTTAAGGAACATTTTAAAAATTGAAATGCATATACCATTTTATACAAATATGTTAAACAGATGTATGAACCAAACTTAATTATTGAAATTTCCATTCTGGGAAAAGTTACTTGTGGCCAACCTTTAAAAGCAAAGACTTTGTTCCAGGCAGGTATTAGCAGTTTGATAAATCTGAATAAATTATAAAATTATACACACATCTCTGAACTGAATGCATTTTAAGGGGGCCAAAAAGATATAATGTCACTCCCTAAATTCAAGCTGTTTATTAATTAATTAATTCATTCATTTATTAATTCAACAACTATTATATATGGAACGTCTGTTATGTCTCGGGTACTCTGGCAGCACTAACAGTAACATGTTAAACACACACTGGAATAATTTCTGCTTCCAAGGAGCTTACAGTCTAATAGAGATGCAAGGGGTGGGCATTAAAAAATTGCAGAGAAAATAAAAGAAAGAAAATATTTGTGTCTATCTTTATCAAATGATACTTGCTTAAGGTTAATTTATAAATAGTTAAGAAACTGAAAATGATGAATACCTTAAAAATCTTACAAGTGGGTAGATAGATGGTCATTCGAGATATCATTTCCCAAGTAAGAGACTCCACTCAAATGTATTGGTAAGGAAACAAGAAAATGTCAAGAGAAGAGCTAAGTTTACATTGATATGTGTTTGGATTGTTGGTTCCCATTCCATATTGTCCATATCCATGACCACTTACTAAACTCCCCTGGACAGATGCCGGGGTCCAACCCCAGTGGGTCCAGGGGTCCCCAAAGGTGTGGACGGAGTCGGCGAAAAAGGAATGACATGGAGACAGCGTTCAGTTGATCAGCAGCCTAGCCAGGATCTCCAGCCAAGTTCTGGTCTCGATCTCCAGAGAGGTTCTGCTTAGGATCTCCAGAGAGGTTCTGTCCAGGTTCTCCAGTCAGGTTCAGTCACCAGGTTCTAGTTAGGCTCTCCTGCCAATCTCTGCAGTCAGGTTCAGTCCAGGATCCCCTGCCATGCTCTCTCGCCTCCAGGCTCCGCCTCCAGGCTCCAAGGCCAGTCCCTGTCCAGGATCCTCCGGCATGCTCTCGCCAGCGAAGTTCTTCTGTCCCTAGAGAACGTTCTGTGTAGGTTCTGTGCCTAGGCTCTGTCTCTCTTGGTCCTGTCTTCCAAGCCCTGTCTCCTTAGTTCTGTGTTCTGAGTTCTGTGCTCTGAATTCTGTCTGTTGTTGTCTTGTTGCATCTGTATTTATACCAGTTGATTCTAATCCTGTCAATTTCTATTACAAAGGTTAGGGCGTTTCTTATCTCCATTCCAGGGAGTAAAGATTATGTAGCTTAAGCATGATTGTTTGTAGTTAAATTGATTAACTACCCGCCTGGTACTTAGTTAAAAGGTATTATTCCCTCCCTAACTTCAGGGGAAAATCCCTACCTGGGGAAACAACCTTTCTCAGAGAGGTGACCTTGGTTAAAACACAGCGCCAAGAAGGTGAGCAAACATATTAAGAACAGTATTCCATATATGCCAGGCCCTTGAAACAGCAAGGATGGACCGGCTCCCGGCAAATTCCCCCTTTTTTATTTTTTAAAAGCAGGCATTAAAAAGAAAAACCTCAAATGCTCTCTTATGTCCATTTTAAGAATAGGATTGGCGCTTTCCGCTATTATCTGAGTCCTGATCTATCACCCCAGGGAGAGCTTGCCAATCCTGCACTTTCCCAGGGTGGAAAGGCTGCAGTGGGGTTAAGGATAAGGCTCCTTGGGCCTACCTTCTCCCATGCCTCTACATTTACCTTTCCGGCACCTTTCCTTCCTCAGAAAAGCATGGACGTATTTCTTGTATAAAATGTTCTGTCTGACTGGGAGTAACCTTAATTCCTCTGCTAGCAAGCATATATGTTAAAAGATCAATACAGAGTCTTTTTTCTTTAGACTCAGTATGGCACATCTTCTTAATCTAAAGATCAATACAGAGTCTTCTTTCTTTGGACTCAGTATGGCACATCTCAATCTAAGAATCAATACAGAGTCTTCTTTCTTTGGACTCAGTATGGCACATCTTCTCAATCTAAGTTCTGTACTATCCACCTTCTTACCCTACTTATCCTCTGTAGGGGGGTTTGCAGCACCCTGGTGGAGTCCTATCCGTCCAGAATGTGGGGGTTCTCAATGGGGGGGGCTTACCTATGGGAATCCTGTTCCAGGGGTTCCCAAAGGTGTGGACGGAGTCGGCGAAGACTATCCACCCTCTTCCTATGGTGGAGTCCTATCCGTCCCGATAATGGGGCTTACCTAGGGGAATCCTATTCCAGGGGTTCCCAAAGGTGTGGACGGAGTCGGCGAAGACTATCCACCCTCTTCCTACGGTGGAGTCCGATCCGTCCCGAGTGCGGGGCGCTTACCTAGGGGTCCCTGTTCGGGCGCCATATGCCGGGGTCCAACCCCAGTGGGTCCAGGGGTCCCCAAAGGTGTGGACGGAGTCGGCGAAAAAGGAATGACATGGAGACAGCGTTCAGTTGATCAGCAGCCTAGCCAGGATCTCCAGCCAAGTTCTGGTCTCGATCTCCAGAGAGGTTCTGCTTAGGATCTCCAGAGAGGTTCTGTCCAGGTTCTCCAGTCAGGTTCAGTCACCAGGTTCTAGTTAGGCTCTCCTGCCAATCTCTGCAGTCAGGTTCAGTCCAGGATCCCCTGCCATGCTCTCTCGCCTCCAGGCTCCGCCTCCAGGCTCCAAGGCCAGTCCCTGTCCAGGATCCTCCGGCATGCTCTCGCCAGCGAAGTTCTTCTGTCCCTAGAGAACGTTCTGTGTAGGTTCTGTGCCTAGGCTCTGTCTCTCTTGGTCCTGTCTTCCAAGCCCTGTCTCCTTAGTTCTGTGTTCTGAGTTCTGTGCTCTGAATTCTGTCTGTTGTTGTCTTGTTGCATCTGTATTTATACCAGTTGATTCTAATCCTGTCAATTTCTATTACAAAGGTTAGGGCGTTTCTTATCTCCATTCCAGGGAGTAAAGATTATGTAGCTTAAGCATGATTGTTTGTAGTTAAATTGATTAACTACCCGCCTGGTACTTAGTTAAAAGGTATTATTCCCTCCCTAACTTCAGGGGAAAATCCCTACCTGGGGAAACAACCTTTCTCAGAGAGGTGACCTTGGTTAAAACACAGCGCCAAGAAGGTGAGCAAACATATTAAGAACAGTATTCCATATATGCCAGGCCCTTGAAACAGCAAGGATGGACCGGCTCCCGGCAGACAGAAACCTATGAAAATCCCTCCGACTTCCGTGAATGTTTTTCAAGTAGCCAACACATCAAGGAAATTAAAATGTGCTTACTTCAGCCCAAAATGTCCTTGGCAAATCTAATGTCCTAGTATTTGAGTGTCTACTGTACGATTTGAAGGGCCATGTGCTGACGATGGAGGATACGCATAAATAAGGTAGAGGAATGCAGTGACTTCCCTAGGCACTCACAGTAGTAAAAGGCAGAATGGTGGTTCAAATCAAGTTTTTCTGACTTCAAAGCTCATGTATGTCTCATATTCATCCTGGTATCTTTATAACAAAGAGTGCCACCATTTTCTTGATCAGCACAGTTTTCTGCAAGAAACACCTTCTCGACTATGATTTCTGAAAATCAATGTAATAGGACACATAGGATACATACTAGTGTACTGTTAACTGCAGGTTCTATATTATGGCTTTAGGCATGTGATTGGCCTCCTAATGTCATTCTCTGTACTGTTAAACAGGGACATTATCATTACGGAACTGAATGAGTTATTACAGTGATTCTCAAAGTTTGGTTTGCAGACTCCTGGACATCCCATGATCCTTTCAGGAGGTCCAAGAGATAAAAACACATTGGTAATCATACTAAGATGTTAGCCTGTGTCTTCCACCAATGGTTGAAAAGCCATGGAGAGTACAGCTCCCGGTGCCTTAGTAGGCATTGAGGCAGAGCCACTGAGCTGTACTTCAGGTCATTCTATTTTCAAGGTCATGCCAGCACATGCAGCTAAAAGATTACCAGTTTCATTTAAGAACAGTCTTGAGAAAACATTAAATGCATTCATTTTATTAAATTCCCACCAATCGGTATACATACTTTTGTTAACGTGTGTAGTGGAATAGGAAACATTTCTGAAACGCTATGCTGCTTAGTGAAGTACAGGGTTGTCTTACGCGTCTGCAAGCGTTTGAGTGATGCACTGAGCGGGCTCTTTTTTTTCCGGGAACACTATTTTTACTTGAAAGAGCAACTGACAGACAACTGCGGTTATTCAGACTTTGGTATTTGGCAGACATTTTCTTGAAAAATGAACAAAGGATGGCTGTCAGTTCAAGGAATTAAACTGACAGCGTTACCTGCTGGTGATAAAAGTTGAGCTTTCATGAGAACACTGGAATTTTGGAAGCCTTATATTGGCCACTGTGAACATGCAGCTTAGAGGCAGTCAAAGCGCTTGCTGATTCTGATGGCAATGTTAACAAATATCAGACCTTCATATTATGGAATGCAATGTGTCAATATTTGAAAGAGCTGCTTAACTCAGTATTTTCTAAATGCCCAACACACAAAGATACAGAATTATGCAAAAGAAAAAGATACATTCAAAGTGCAGGACAGAGCAATGACTTTCAATATAACAGAGCCCAAAACATTTATTGATAGTGTTGCAGCTTCTAGGTTGCAAATAACCTTTAAAAAATGACCACTTGTTGAGTATTGCAATATCAAACAATATTCACAATTGTCTCAAAATCATCTCAAAAAAGAGGAAAACCAGGGCCTCTCTTCTCACTAACATTTTGTTTGTAAAATAAATTATTTTTATAAACATTTTATTTACATTGACATGAAATGAGTGGTTTATTGCACTGTCTTGTACAATATTTTGATCACTTAGACAGTGGTTCTCAACCTGTGGGTCGCGACCCCTTTGGGGATCAAACAACCCTTTCACAGGGGTCGCCTAAGACCATCAGCAAACACATATATCATTACATATTGTTTTTGTGATTAATCAGTATGCTTTAATTATGTTCAATTTGTAACAATGAAATTGGGGGTCACCACAACATGAGGAACTGTATTAAAGGGTCGCAGCATTAGGAAGGTTGAGAACCACTGACTTAGGAGGTGCGGAGGGAGAAGGGTAAATAATTACCAGGACCATGAAATTTGTTGGAGGTTGCTAAGTCCTGGTGATGAACTGGGTGGAGGTGGAAGAGGGCATAGAGGGCATAAATGGTGAAGGAAATATAAAATAAAATAAATAATAAAACCAAAAGAAAACAGTCAAATAAAAAGGCAAGAAAAGATATATGACCCCAGCCAGAAGCATAAAACAAAGAATTAAAACAAAACCAAACACCGTAATTGTATGGATAAATCTAAGTAAATATTGACTTAACATAACAATAATGCTATCTAGGAGTTAAACTATATGTAAAATAAAAACATACCCCAAAGTAGAAAAAAAAATATGGAAGGGGGTAGGGCAAATGGAGTTAGTAACTGAATCCTTTGGTTTAGCCAATGAGATCCACGTGGGTGACAACATGCACCTACACTCACTCAGACACCATTTATAGCTGGAAAAGTCCTTGCATTATCCAGAAAAGCCCACCTAGGAATATAAAATGGCCAATGGTGCTCTTCCAAGAAGTCTCCACCCCTTTCTTGGAAAAGTCATGAATATTCTGCCCCCTTATTGAGTGCCCTACCCCTCCATTAAATGAGCCTCCATGAGAGAAGTACATCCCACTGGGAGTAGCTCTGTCTGTGGAGTAGCACCCCGCCCCCCACCTCTGTCTCCCTGCTTCCCCAATAAACTCTCCTTCACTTTAAACTCCAAAAAAAAAAAAAAGGTTTGTTCTGAATGAACAATGAGTTCCTCCACTGGCCTATTATTTCTTGGGTATGTTATTTTCCTTTTTGTTTTGGGACTAGAAGAGGCATTTGTACACTGCAGGAATTTTCACCTTTTATCCGTGAGTTATAGTTGGTGACATTTTAAACTTCATTACAATTGTCAGCTGGTAATTTATTTCAAAGGATCTGTTGCTGAAGAGAAAATCTGCTGCCTAACAAAACTATCCACAGCGATCCCAATGTCATAACCTTTGCTCAAATAAAATATTTGCTTTTTGAATGGTGATGGAAGGAGACTTGAATACAGATGATTATAAAATTATACTCCTGCAACCTACCTACTTTTATTAAGCAATGTCACCCCAATAAATTCCATAAAAAAATAAAAATGATTTGCTCTTTGAAAGTATAAAGGAATAAACACGGGCCTTTTACCAAGACATTGAACTCAGTATAATTCGATGTTTATGGTTTTGTCACATTGGGGACAGATGGAGAACGGCCATTAGTAAGTCATTATCACTAATCATTACCTGCTCATCTTTCTCTTGCCATCTCTAATGGAGATTTCCTCATGGTGACACTTCTTAATTTTACCTGTGGTTTGTCTTTTAATGTTTTCTTGATTTGTCTTATTTTTCCTGGTTAATTTTTTTAACATATTCTGACCAGACTTTTGTTCACTCTTAGCTGCCCCTACATCTCTGCCTTCTCCCATTTCCTATGTCATTCATTAAGTGACTTTAGAAATAATCTGTGTCTGTGGTGAACTGAATTCTAGAGACAACGCATTGCACCTGTTGTCAGCTCGCCCCTTAATGATCCCACTACATTTCACAAACCGAGCTCTTCGTGGTTGTTGAGGAAACCCGAGTGTACTAACGACAGAAACTTGCTTATTGCTACATTACTGCTTCCTCCAAACTGCTTTCATTTCACTCTGTTGGTTAGAAGGTCGGGGAGAAGGCATGGCTGGACTTGGAGAACATTTAATTACTCCAGGAAAAACACACGCCTACTGTATGTGCTGACAGCCTGTCTCCCTCCAGGTCTAGAGAGCATCCAAGCACCTGAACCTTTTGGTTTAGCCAATGAGATCCGTGCTGTGACAACACACACCTACACTCACTGAGACACCATTTATAGGAACCAACATTGGAAAAACTAGAACTATAGAAAGAAGGACCCGTATAGGTGAACACTTTACTCAGATGCTCCAAAGATGTGTCTGCCTTGGAAAAACTTAAGGTGTAGTTGATAAGCTCAATGACATTATTAACAATAATAGCTAATATTTACCACGTGTTTGCTGGTGGCCAGGCCCTATGCTAAATACTTGAGATGCTTTCCCTCATTTACTCTTCACACACCAAAATGACGTATAAACTATCATGTATCCCATTTTCTGGACGAGGCAACAAAGCTATAAATAAACTAGCCATGTTGCTCCAAGACATTCAATTGGTGAAAGTCAGAGACAGGTTTAGACCCAGGTATGTTTGACTCCAGAATCCCAACTTGCAACCATTATTTTATTCTGCATCTTGTCTGAGATTTTGAGAGTCCGCCTCAACCATCCAGTGACTAGTTGTCAAAAGAGGCCATTGCATCACAGCTGTGCTAGAAGCCCATTTGGGATTTTAAAAATCACATATTCAAGGTGGAAACCAGCAGCACGGCTCTGTGTTTTTTTGTTTTTCCGGCTGTATCCGTTTTCTTGGGCCCGGGCCCAGAATAGACAGAGCTGGGTGTCGCCAGGGCTAGCGTTGTGCAGGGGAAATGTAGGGAAGAGTTGAAGGAGTTCTTGGGTCTGGAATCTAAGCTTTATGGGGAAGAGAGTGATAAAAGAGGATGAGGTGACAGAAACAGTGACAGGGTCATGTATGTGGATGGTGAGACACCAAGAATACTGGCAGATATAACAGAAGAGAGAAACGCAGCTGTCCAGATGCTAACATTTTTGAAGAAGGGAGAGTGATTAGAAGGTTGGTTGGAACGACCACAAAAGGTGCTGCAGGTGATATAATCTGGAGGCTTCCTCATGCACTTGAGGAGGGAGTGGAGAGGACTAATGTGAAAACAGTAAAGCAAACACCAAAACCATTGTAAATTATAATTGTACTCGGAAACTGAATGAAACAACAGCCACCTCGTGAGAGGAATGGAGGGAAAACTGACCTGAGGGGACCAGCTTGCCATTGGAGGACTGGTCCTCAAAGTGTGGCCCCCAAACCAGCAGCAGCAGCAGCACCCGGGAACACATTGGATATGCAAATTCTGGGTCCCCACCACAGACCGAAGGAATCAGGGCTTTGGGGACTAGGGCCCCTCAACCTGTGCTTTCCCAACCATCCTAGGCGCTTCTGGGAACTCTGACATTCAGGAAGCCCTGTGTTAAAGCAAAAATATAAGAAGAATCTTCAGAGAAAAGAGTTAACATGCAGGGAGCTTAACTGAGGGCAGCATAAGATTCCACAGGTCAGCATGAGTGGGAGGGTCTGAAGGGTAAGAGACCCAAGGCAGAGGGAGGCATGTACATATCTGGGTAGCAGGGGGTGTCTGGGGACCTGGGCCTCTGCTGGTGATGGGGATTGATGCCATTCACCCTGATGGACTCTTATAGGAAGACAAGAAATCAGTCTTAGAGTTTTGGGAAAAGCAAGAACCCATCTTATCAGGAAGATCTGATAGCCTGGGCACCTCCCTCTTGAGTCTGATGTCTTCTCTGACTCCTGATTAGGCTCAGAGGTAGAGTTAGAGAACAGAATAACAAAACAAAAATATTGACAGAGAAACCCAACATGTCTGAGTTCAATGACCTCTTTTGCACATCACTGGTCCACTCTTTGACATAATCTCTAACGAGTTAGAGGCTGCAGAATAACGTGGCTATTTCACTCAAACAACCCCAACATACATTACAAAGGTGATTCATGCGTTTTCTGTAAACCTTCTGCACTGGCCTAGAAAAAAATTTATAAATCATGTTTCCGCTTCTGAACAAAAAACACACAGAAGAAAAAAAATTTTTTAAACCAGGCTTCAGAATGCCGGCCCTTTAATCAAGACCATAATATATCTATATTAATAAAAATATAGCATAGACTGATCCTATGGCCTAACCTGCTTGATAACCTATTTCCTGTATTGGTGTGGAAAAGTCCTGTGGTTTTTCGTGGGGGGAAGGTGGGGGGACAGTCAGTACATCAAAGCAGCCCTTAATGACCCAAAAGGAACGTGAACTTGTCATATTCCTCACTCTTCACGCCGCAATAACTGATTCATAAACTAGCCAGCATGGTTCATCAGTGACTTCCCAGGTGTCTTTTAATTGCCTGTCAGGCTGACTCCAAGTCATGCACTTCCATCCTAATCAATGATATACGGCTTATTTTCCTAAAATGACCTTGTTTGAAGATACACATTCAGAGAGAAAGACAGTTCTATTTAAACACTTTCAAGAGCAAAAAGCCATGGTGTGGAACCGGAACAAGCTGTAGGAAAGCATGAGTGATCTGAGACAGGACAGATGCTGGGTCATGGACAACATTTTCATAATAAAAGCCCAGAATAATGTTGACAGACGCCTGGTTTCCAACCATATCACGTGCACCCTCTGGCAGCTGATGAGCTCTCAAACCATCAACACAGCCAGCTTTCCCTGCCCTCGCCCTCTTTCGGTCACCTGCTAAAAGGGTTTGTGCTTACCTGCTCCAGCAGACAAGATCCGTGAAGTCTTGGTCCTGTGCTTTGGTTTTCTGTGTGCAAAAGCCTCTTCATAGGCACCCGTGCGCACACACGTGCACACACCCATGCAAACATATGTGCACATGTGCACACACACGGATGTACCATAAGCATGCAAAACATCTTCCTGACCACACACTGACCATCCAAGTATAAAAGGCAATATTCCCATAAGAGATGATTTCGCAAAAGGATAAAATCCACTTAAGTAGCCCAGGCCAGGTGACAGTAGAACGCTCAGAGGTAATTATGACCCCCAGCTGGCTCACAGCATGTACCATTTCATTTCTGTTGATTTATGTCGGATGCTGTCCTGTGCATTTCTACAGGAAAATTTGCTTTTCAAACGGTTATTCCCCATTTAGCAAAATCCTTCAAAAGAATGAAAGAAAAACAAGGCCCAAAGAGCTTATTAACCTGGTCAAGGCACGGGGCTAATTACAGGCGGTGAGAGGACGTGGGCTGACTCTGCTCGAGCCCACGCCCTCTGCACACTGTCCCCACCAGATCCCCTGAACCGCGCCTGCCACGGCGGAGAGTTATGGTCAACATTATGCGTGAAATTTATTGAGAACTGACTCTTTTTCCATAATAAATGCCTTCCACGCACTAACTCATTTAAACGCTACCACGACCAAAATCAAATCGTACATCATCTCCCAGGAGGATGAAAACGACGCCCAGAGAGAACAACTTGTCCGAGATCACGTACCTGGAATGTCGCTGAGATGAAATAAAGTTTTGACCGCTCGAATCCGAAGCGGCGGTGGAGCTGTTTGCAGTGAAGAACAGACTCTGAATCCAAGCCACGCAGGTCACAATCACGGCTCCAGCACTTATAGCTGAGGGGCCACGTGACCGCGGGTTAACCCCTCTGGTCCTGTCTCCTCATCTGTAAACCACGCAGGAGAACACTGTGGTGCCCACTTCAACATGCCCGTGTGGAGTTCATGCGAGGGCCCTGTTCGGAATAACAATCAGCTCCTAAGTGCTCCGCATGGGTGAGCTGTTGGTGCTGAGGTTGAGGCTGTTGTTATCTTAAGGGACTAGTTGGTGAGTACATTTCATGGGCAACAGGTGTGGTCCTTAAAAGCAGAGGGTAAGAGCCTTTAGAACAGTGGTTCTCAACCTGGGCTGCACATTAGAATCACCTGGGAATCTTTTTAAAATCCTGATTTCTGGGCCTCATCCTCCGGAAATTCTGTTTCTTGGTTATGGGGTGGGGCCGCAACATTCGTAACAAAGAAACAGAATTTCCAGAGGATGGGGCCTAGAAATCAGGATTTTAAAAAGATTCCCAGGTGAGTCTAATGTGCAGCCAAGGTTGAGAACCACTGCTTTAGAAAGACCTCGAAATTTTCCTCAGGGCTATCCCTGCCCACATGTGGCCTCTTTTGTCCTTAAAGATCAATACAAGATTTTATTCTTCTTAAAGAATTTTCTTTTTCTTAAATTTATCTTTATTGTTGAAAGTATTACAGATGTCCCCCCTTTTTTCCCCCATTGACTCCCTCCGCCCCACACCCACACCTTCCAGGCCTTCACCACACTATTGTGTGTCCATGTGTCATGCATGTAAGTTCCCTGGTTACCCTATCCCCACCCGCCCTCCCACCCCCACCTTCCCTCTGAAATTCATCAGTCTGTCCCGTGCTTCTAAGTCTCTGGATCTATTTTGCTTATCAGTTGATGTTGTTCATTAGATACCACATATGAGTGAGATCATGTGATACTCACCTTTCTCTGATTGGCTTACTTAGCATAACACTCTCCAGGTCCCTCCACGCTGTTACTGCTGCATAGTATTCCATGGTGTAATGTACCACAGCTTTTTGATCCACTCATCTACCCAAAAATCAGTGGTATTTTTATACACCAATAATGAACTCTCAGAAAGAGAAACTAAAAAAAAAAAAAAAAACCAATTTACCAGTGCAACAAGAAAAGCAACAAGAAAATTAAGATACTTGGGAATAAACTTAACCAGGGAGGTAAAAGACATACTTGGAAAACTACAGGATGTTGAAAAAAGAGATAGAGGAAGACATAAACAAGTGAAAGAATATACCGTGTTCATGGATTGGTAGGAGCAACATCATGAAAATATCCATACTACCCAAAGCAATCCCTAGATTCAATGCAAGCCCTATTAAAATAAAATAAAAAAAAACTTTCTTATTTAGAGAAGTGCCAGGTATGTAAACAGAGTTTCACTGTTTATGGTGTGATGTCCCTGCCTCACCACCACTGATGACTTGGGCCAGATTACTCTGTGTTATGGGAGGGGGTGGGGTGGCTTTCTTGTACCAGATGTTTGGCAGCATCCCTGGTCTCCACCCTCTCCCCAGGTGTGACAAACAAAAATGCCTCTGGAATTGGTAAATGGCCTCCCTCACCGAAGATGAAGTCCCTTCTTGGCTTGCAGTGGTTCTCAACCTTCTGGCCCTTTAAATACAGTTCCTCATGTTGTGACCCAAACATAAAATTATTTTCGTTGCTACTTCATAACTGTAATGTTGCTGCTGTTACGAATCGTCATGTAAATATCTGATATGCAGGATGGTCTTAGGCGACCCCTGTGAAAGGGCCGTTCGACCGCCAAAGGGGTCGCGACCCACAGGTTGAGAACCGCAGGCTTAGGGTCTCTTAGCTCCGGTAGATTCCAGTTGAAAACATGCCTAACACCTGTGCGTTTGTCAACAGTCTAGCCCAGTCACTGGCATACATCCGGTGAGTCCTCAATAAGCACTGTTTGCGTTTTAAATATTGCAATTGTGTTCATTAACCCTACATCAAAATAAAAGGATGGCCATGTTGACATGAACTTGGAAAGAGCCCATGAATACGCCACACCCAGCTCTCTGACCAAAGGTCGGCTCGCACACGCTGACTTGTGTTGGAACAGGGCACAGGCCTCTTAAGTAGCTTTGGTTACCTGTCAGGGTTACCACCCACCGCCCCCAGAGTGGTGGGAAGTGGCCAGCCACCCCCGCACTGCCCGTGACTGGGAGGAGAACGGGGGCTGTTTGAACAGCTGTCAGCTGCCAGTACTTCTGCGCGGAATAGCTGAGGGAGGGGAGGGAAGGAAGTGGGCTTACTATCTGTCACGTGCGTGCATTTCTCTCCTAGAGACCTGAGCTTAGAGCAGGAACTGCGGTGTAGCCCAAGCCTAATCCCTGATTGCTATGATAGATTAGTTTTGTTTTGTTTTGTTTTTTAACCTTACCCATTTCAGAGCTAATTGGTTACACAGAAACCAACTGGAAGTGGCTGGGCTATGCCCTGTAACATCAATACATGCTCCAACTCTGAATGCTCTTTCCCCCATTCTTGGAATGGCTGGCTGAATGATCATGAAAAATGGAGCCAAACACACCTTCCCCTCCCACTCAACAATTTATCAGACTTTCAACTGGTCAGAAGGTGGTGACTGGGGACAGGACCAGTTTCTAAAGGGGCAGCGGGGAGAGGGAGACGCGCATCAGGTTTGTTTTCACCAGTCATGTGAGCGCTGCTCTTTTCAGCAGTTAAGAAATTGGAAGGTTTTGTTGTTTTTGTTTTTTTTCTTTTTAAAGAGACAGGCTGAGACATTGGCCGCTTTTGAAAGGTAATTTAGCACCGACAAGCTCCGGACATGTCAGCGTTCAGTAGAGCATTTTGGTTTTATACCACAAGCATCAGGGAGTCAGGCAGATCTGGGCGCAATAATAACAAAAAGAGTCCCTGCCTCTAGAAAAAGATCCACTAGGAAACTTCGCAGTTATTTAAATAAACATCGTAATCGGCCCATGGGAAAGTCTCCCCTTTAACCAAGCGAGGTACCAGGGGACTGGCTCAATCCTAAACACAGGGGAAAGCGAACGTGGAACTGAGTGCATTACATAAGTGATCGTCTCAGGTAGGAAAACCCCTTGTAGAAGTTTTTAAATTTGGTTTTCTTCGATAACATAAGGGAAATCATACTCTGAAGTTTTCCAAGGAGCCAGTGTGTTGAAAGATTAAAAGACTTAGTAAAATGTGTGACTAATCTAGGGTTTAGAACTCAAAATTTACAGAAATGGCTCATAAAAGAGTGTATATTAAATAAATAAAACACACACAAAAGTCGATAGAATTTGCATTCGAATTTTAATTAGACCCTATACTCATGTAAAGAGACAACATCCAGTAGTCATCTAACCATTAAGTCACTGACATACCCAATTCTACCATCTTGTAGGCCAAGTAAATACTTTCTCCATTTCATTTTTGTCCCAGAAATATTCTTCCATGGCTCCGTAGTTCTACACGCATTTAAGCCCACTTGAAATTCAAAGTGAGTTATCCGGCTGTCACTGAGTCAGTGTTATGAAGAGAAATTAAAACAATGTTGGAAAAGAACCAGCCGGAGGGAAAATAATTTCTTGGCACCAGGCTGCTTTCTCTTTCCCTTTTTAAGCAGCAAATCCTCCCCCACGTCACAACACATTCACTATCTCGATGCTTCTCTCCCCTGGCTCCAAGGAACACATTCAGGGTGGCTCTCCCTCTGAACGGCCCTTTCCTGAGAGATGTTCTTATTCTAGCCCAGTGGTTCTCAACCTATGGGTCGCGACCCCTTTGGGGGTCGAACGACCCTTTCACCGGGGTCGTCACCTAAGACCATCGGAAAACACATATATAATTACATATTGTTTTTGTGATTAATCACTATACTTTAATTATGTTCAATTTGTAACAATGAAAATACATCCTGCATATCAGATATTTACATTACGATTCATAACAGTAGCAAAATTACAGTTATGAAGTAGCAACGAAAATAATTTTATGGTTGGGGGTCACCACAACATGAGGAACTGTATTAAAGGGTCGCGGCATTAGGAAGGTTGAGAACCTCTGTTCTAGCCCATCCTCCCTGCCGCCCTTTTCACCCTCCTTCTCACAATTACATCCTGTTTTATTCTAACCTCGTCTCCCAAGGCAATGCTAGGGAAGTTGATAAATGAGTTCTAACTCATGTATCAATCCTAGGCA